>NW_010137887.1:31023-38869 GCF_000699245.1 Pterocles gutturalis
TCTCCAGCAGTCTCAGCCCTGGGCTAGCAGCACACATCACTGGCTGAAGGCTACAAATGCGTCCATCTGTCCCAAACAGTAACACTACAGATGAAACTGAACATCCAACCTTCCTACAGCAGAAATTTAAGACAACTGAATTCCTTGCATCTTCAGTTGTGTCAGGATACTTCACAGTAAGACATATATTCCCTTAATATTACTACCACAAGGAGTGTCCGTGTGTCAGTAAACCAAAGTACCATAGGTCTGTACAAACACACAGCCTGTGCCTCAAAGGACATGTTGTACCATGTCATCTTTCTTATTTGCTGCTGTTGCAGAAGATCTAGAAAGCAGAATCCTATTTATTCTGTTTTTCAGGCTTCAGCAAGAAAATGTTCCAAAACACACACAGCTCTTGTTTTTTCTTATACATATTTGTTTAATTCTTGATGATTGGCAAAACATCCTCTTAATCCAAACACGGGTACTAATTGGCCCAGATCTTTGGCCATCTCAGAAGAGAGACCAGTCACCAGTTGACTCTGGATTCTTTTACTTGCCTCTGGAAGCAGCTCTTTCCAGAACAGATTACTCATCTTGATGTACAACACAGAAAGTTCATGTTCTCACTGTCAGAGATACTCTTTCCTTTACAAAAGCACAGATGTTGCTCTGGACAGTGCAGACAGTGCTTTTCACCAACTCTGAATTCCCCTTACAAAAGTGTTTGTGACAGTCACACAGGGGCCTCAGGAACATGTGGGTTCACAAGCGCAAAGGAGGAGGAGTTGGTGGCCCAGTGGCTCTGTCCGGCTGGAGCTGAGATGTGCACAGTCCTTCCCCACTATTGGGCTCCCCAAGCAAAATGCTCGTGCCAAGGAGAACAAGCTACTGCAGACCTAGACTATGTTTTCAGGAACTCTGATCTAACTGCTTTGGTCAGATCAGAGACAGAGACCTGATACTCAACTTCAAACAAATTTAAGCCCAAAGATGGCCTGAGAATCTGAAACTTATTGCCCTGCTCCACCCCTCCGCAATACCAGGTGACCCAGCAAAACTATTAACTCTCCTTATGATACCATACTGCACTTGATCTTTGAAGATAAGGGAATACTGGGCTGAACATACTTCACCTGCGTCCCAGAAGAGGCTTATTTTGAAGTCTCGTGGCAGCCTAGTAGCCAAATCCTATGAAACGCAGGACACTCTCAGCTGAAACACTGGAAGAGATGCTATCTACCAGGCCATGTGCTACAGAGCCATTTACACCAGACAGGAACGTGTAAGAGGAAGTGGCAAGACCACGACTTCCCATCCATGAAGTTCAGTTTGTTCTTAACACCTCCTGTAAGTAGTTTCTCTTTCTGTCAAGTACCAAGCCTCCACTAATTTCTGTCAACTCATCAGAGGAAGCTTGTTGCTCTCTGCAGCTGGTCAGAAAGACTTGGTTTCTCCATGGGGCCTGGCAAGCACAACCAGAAAAGAAAACAACCACAGCTGCACCACCCTCTGCGGCACGGAGGCAAGCCTGCCATCCTGGAGCCTCATGCAGCAAGTAGGGGCTTTGTAATCGAAGGGAAATTCCACTGGCTTCTTTCCATGAAACTGTAACCTAAGGCTTTACTCAGCTACCATGTAATTGTCCTTTTGTATTTAGACAGAATGGCCTTGGCCAGGGGTGGCAAGTGTGTCCTGCCCCGTTAAGGACTGGTTGCAGGGCTCCCAACAGGGAAGGGCTTTCCCAGGGTCACACTGGTTTCTGCCAGGGACTTTCTGCCCAGCTCTCCACTTGTGGTGCCCTTAGCTCCTGACTTATGTTTTCAGCTTTTATTTTGCCATCTCCTGAAGATAACAGTTTAAAGATATATTCTAGAAAACTGCTTGTTATTTTAGGAGGTACAGTGGTTAGTTAAGCAGCAAGGAGCTGATCCCTCCTTTCTGCAGGCACTGAGCTCTCACTGACCGAAACGCACCTCTGACTGCGACCTGTTCATTGAGATTCAGCCTCCAGTAACCTGCCTTACACTACTACTGCAACATGATACCCTTCTAACAAATTGTTTGCATGACACAGTTTTACTAACTTTTGAATTTCATAGAAACATTCCCCCCCACACACACATGCAGAGGCCCAAATTAATTCATGAAACTTCAGGCACATAACAAAGGCACCTGCATTTCAAGCTTTGTCTCCACAGGTTCCCATCTGTAGTTACTAGAGCCTGTGAAGGTAGCTAGAGGTGGTCACATCCTGGGGACAAAACTGGAGTTTGAGCATTCCAGATACTACTATTCTTGCATCTTTCCAGTACCTACTTAGAGGTGCTTAAAGCATGTGCAACACTGATTTATCCATCTCAGTGAAATACCTGAGGCTATATACAGTAATTTCAGGTCTTATCAAACAAGATTTTTTCTTTATCTTGTTTTCCTTCTGGGCAACAATAGGTACCTCACGCCTCTGGGCAAAGAGCCAGCTGAACAAAGATGCCAATTCTCATCCGTGTGCTGGGAGCTGTCTTGTGATAAGACCAGAAAAGAATCCCTCAGTTTTAACTAAAACGGTTCCATACTGCTCACACTGGCTACCCAAAAAACACCCTCTCCAAAAAACCCAAACCCTAGATTCTTTTTAAACCATCTTTAAAATCTGCTCAACAAACGGAGCATCAGGTGACCTGTACCAAATGGAACCAGAGAGGCACCATATGTTATCTTGTCCCTGCTTATGTAAAATGCTTAAGAGCTGCCATTTCCATGCCTGAATCATGCATCTACTGCTGACAGTCCTGGAGGCACGCATTCTGGTCAGCTTGCCCTTTCCTTTCTAGAGGCACACAGACCTGCAGCAGGTAAGGACTGTTATGACAATGACTAGGTATTAAGTAACACGCTGTTGGTAGGATGAATACGAACTTAACTTTTTTATCTCACATCATGAGTAAAACAATCTAAATATGCTTCCATTATATAACTAGTCTTGATTTGTGCAACAACAAACCCATCACATTACATATACACTAAACAGCAGTATTTCCACTACTTTGCACAACAGTTCATAGCAATTGCAAGGTGTTCAAAATAAGATTTGACATTTTTCAGGTGTGCTCTTTGTGCATACACTTGTACTAACTTAGGACCTACATGTACACTGCAGCTAACCAAGTTGCTTCGCTCTATCTTCATTGTGTTTCAGAGCTCCCACAGCTGTAAAGACATGCTAAGTTAACTTAAATGCTACATATGCAAAGTTAACTTTTAAATGAATATGCCTCAGCCAAGGCAGCCGTGCATGTGTGGAGCACAGACAAAGTTGTTCTAGCAGTGCACATCTGTTCCTGAAAAGAACTGGAGGGTGACTTCTGCTATCTCATGCTGCTAATAGTTTTTTGGGGTATTTCTTATGCCTACGTCTCTCTTCAGAGTCACCTGCACTTGGACACTTTGACAGCACAGTACAACATATGAAGTTTTGCACTGCATCCACAACATTGACAGATCTTCCTTCCTTCTCCAACTAGGTCTACAATGATCAGTATATAAGCATAGGGAGCATCTTCTGATGCCTGGAAGTGGCCCACATTCAGCAGCCTTCCCTCACCATCTTCCCTGGTAGAGCTACAGTGTGTAAAGAATTCCAGGAGTGTGGCTAAGAGCAGACTCAGGAATTGGACTGGACATCAGAGGATGCTGCCAAGAAATGTAGCTCTTCTGCAGAGCTGCACGAAGGCTCAGCACTCAAAAGCAGGGGATGCTGGAGATCCGCCCCAACACCTCTCATCCTGGGAGTACTAAAACTAAAATATCATCTAGAATACAGCAGCTCTCTCAGAGCAATCCTGAAAGGCATTGAGATTTCTACAACAACGGGTAAAAAAAGGAGAGTAGTGGGCAAGACTCAGAGGAGAAGCAAAAGGACCTTCCTCAGTCAGTGTCAAGGTGGTTGTTGAGCAGCTGTGCTGCCTCATGAAGCAATATGCAAACCGATGCAAGTCTTGTACTGAGCTGTGCTAGCCCTGAGAGAGGCACAAGGAGCCAAACAGTGCAGCACACTAACACAGGACTGATGAAACCTCTGTTTTATTAGCAGGTTTGCCGTGATCTGCGACATGACCTTGGATGAGTCACTCCACCTCTCTGTGCCTCTGGCTGCCGTCTGGTTAATTAGACTAAACTATCTGGTGTGAGGTCTGCATCTAACTATAGATTAGTTTGGCAGGCAGCAAAATTAGTTACCAATACCGCCACAAGCCATCAAGCAAAACTGGAATACAGAGAGCAACTGCAACCGGTAACTTGCAGAAGCACCAAATTCATATGGAGTCAAAAAGACTGCACGACTAAGCGGCTCTCAGCACTAGTCTCATTTGCTCAGTCATCTCTGTCACATGGATTCCCAAGGCTACCAAAGCATTTCTTTCAGGGAGCCTGAAGGTGCATCTCTAAGCGAGATACAAGCATTTGTATTTAATAGCATATTCAATAAGCTTCTCTGTACAGCACTTAAGAGTGAGTAATTAAATGAAATATTACTGCAGTAGAGCTTCTCATTAGCAACCTAATTAGCCTTCTGAAAATAATTAACATTCCTTTCCATAAAGGGAACAGACGACCCATTATATCCATCAGACAAGCAAAACAAATGCTGAAGGTAAGGGAGATTTGTTCAGGGTGACAGCAAGAGAAGCATTCAGCAGCAGTACAAGTCAAAAGGAAGAAGACAAGGCACAAATGCCCATGAGTCATGAAGACTGGACTATGCCAGTGGGTGTGCAGGACTGGTACACACCTAACTGTCTGATGTGTGTATCCAGCATTCACACTGAGCACTTTCCTTCCTCTAAACTCTATGACCCACTGATAATCCAGCAGCTAAAATGCTGAAAAATTCCGCACTCCAACTTATTTTGAAAGCCAGACTTAAAGGCTCTCAAATTCAACTACTCACAGTCACAAACAGCTCTCTCCATATGCAAAAATTCCCCAAAGGTCCTATGTTTTGACTATTAGAACACACTCAAAATGCCCATTGAAATAAACCATGATTTAATGTTACATGCAGCCCATTTCTGTGGCCCACAGGAACAAGTGAGGTGAGGGCTATGAACAGCATGAAGCACACCTCTCCCAGTTTCACAGCATGGCGCTCTGATGAGTTAGCACACCCTGAAAGAGTTTGGCATATGTTTCTTGATCAGTGCATGTTTGAAATCAGTGTGGGTGAGCAGAGAGTCACAGGCATCAGTGTCGTGGGATGTGTGTGTATGTACGGATGAGAGAAAGCAAAGCATACAGGTCAACACATCCCTGCCTAGTGCAGCAAGAACTGTGGTATTACGACGGTTTGATGCACTGTTTCAGTGCAGGACAAAAGACAAAGGAGAAATAAGCTATGATGGAGCTGAGCTTCCTAACATCCACAAGGTAACATAGCAAAATTAACAAATCATGAACATGCATTTTCATCCATTTCTGTGTTTGACATATATTTGCAGTTTCCTGGCAGGAAAGCTGAATACTCATAGCCTTCAAGTGTGATTGCAGTGAGGGTAAAGCTCAGCCGTACAAAAGCTTCCACAGCTCCATCACTATGGAAACCACAAATCCACCGCCTGCTCTGTTTGTCTACTTCTTTTGCTGACTAAAAAAAAAGAAAAAAAGGGAACGTATTCTTCCAATTGATTGCCTTCTCACTTCTGTCAAGACCACAGGAGGACAAACACGTTCTACCTGCTTCAGGACCAACCCTTTCTTCCTTGAGAGCCCTCTTTGTGAAACCTACCCCCTCTCAACCCAGCTGGGCAATCTTCCCCCAGGGATGCTTCCGCCACGTTGTGCAGTGAGGACTCTTCAAATGCAGTCTGGGATTTCATCTTAGCCTCCACAGCTTCCCTCAGCTTCCAGACTAGGACAACTCCAAAGGTGGCTCACTCTAGGGCAAATCCAGCTAGCTGGCATAATGAGAAGCTGAAAACTGTTCTGGATGCAAGTTATAGTGTCTTGTTTTGATGGAAGTATCATTCACTTCCTTTCCTCAAACCTCTTTAAGAATATTTGAAGTGCTCTCAAAATGGGGTAGGGCACATTACGAGACAGCTGTAAATGCAAGGGTTAAACTTTTGCTTTAAGAAGTCCATCATTTCTACAGAAGTTGTTATTTACAGGTAGCTTTTCTCGCACTAAAAAACTGAATATCTCTCAGCAAAAGCCTAATAGCCAGGAGCAACTCTGGAAGATACAGAAGGAAAATGGGGGAAAATGCTCAGAAGTCTGCAATATGGCACGCATGGTACAGCCTCTGGGTATGTGAAATGACTGAGGGAATCTTCATACCAACCAGCAGGAAGTAAAAAGCAAAAAAAAAAAAAGAGTAAAAACCTCTCCATATTTAAGTATGTGCATTTTATGCTGAGGAACAGCCTCTGAACAAACCTTCAGCGATGCCTTCTCTCACACTGGGCACCTCTTACATGAGCTCAGAGCAGTTCATGGAAGAACCTGAGGAGAATTTAGTCTCTGAAGCTCTATAGGTCCTCAGTACCTCCAACTTCAGCTGCCAATTGACAACCATTACATAGACAAATGCCCACTAGTAAATGAGGAAAACTACATACTTCACAGCTGTTCCCAAACAGCCATTTAAATACATTCCTCTCCACTAAAGCATTCTGCATGGAGACAAAAATCCTGCCTGTGCTCAGGGAACTTTTAGCAGATGACACTCTGGTATCTCAGCAAGACAGAGAGAACAAACTGAGATACTATAAGTTCTCTTACAAAACCAAAGCAATACTACACAAAAGATGCAGCCCACCACCTCCCTTTTCAAAATGGTCCAGAGCTATCAGTGCTTCCATCTTGGTCCTAACTCACTGCCCTCACCTCACAGCCAATTCCAGGCTGGCATTACCAGACACATCCCAGTTTCGTTGGTGTTTACAAGAGTTCCTACCAACAGACCACAGGATAATCAAAGGTTACTTCTGTGTCCTCAAGGATGTTCCAACAACACACAAGCCAGTTTCAGGGAAGACAAGCTGAGCGGAGTGGTGATCGCAGTCTGCCGGGTCGTGTGCCTGTGGCTTTGGAAGCAGATCTGTCTGCATCTCCAGCAGACAGGATCATGAACAGCCTGAGTGGATGGAACATACAGGAGACATTGGGGTAATGAATAATTCAATAGTCTTGTTCTGCTGCCAATGGATCTATGCTTTCTCGTGCCCATACGGTGCTCAGTTTTTGTTGTAACAGTAATAGCAGACGTCTGCGCCTCCTTTGATGGTTCTCGAGGGCAGGCGATAAGCAGCATTTGCTCTACTCACAGCAATAGCACCATACACCAGAGTGCTTGCCAGACACAGCTTTCTTCAGAAGTACTCATAGCTGCATCATTGACAAAACAGCTGGACTCATTCCAAGGTTCGGTCCATCACCAGCAGCCTTCCCCAGGAAGCTGATGACACTTGCTTTGTCATAACCTTGCAGCACTGGCCTGGACCTTCCTGCTCAGTAGACAAAACTTTTCGACCAACTGAAGCCCTGTATTCAGCTGCACAATGGGCAGCAAGATCACAGCCAGAGCCTGAGGCAGAAGCTAACCCTGCTTATCCACAGTTAGCACCGCCACAATTAAGTCTACTGCTTTCCTTCAGCAGCTGACTGTGTCTGCTCCCCAGTCTCAGACAGGGACAGGGGTCAGGTCTAGCAAGAACACCTACAAGAGTGGGACACCAGAATACCCTAGAGCATAGGATGTCTTAGGCATTACCACTAAGAGAAGGTAATGAGACCCCTGAAACACGACAGGCTGAGGAAGGAAGGTGCTACATGAATCTGAATTTTATATATTATAATATAT
>NW_010137888.1:0-6494 GCF_000699245.1 Pterocles gutturalis
GAGGGCTGCAGCCCCCTGCCCAGCTGCCCAGCCCCAGACATGCGTGAGACCCAGACACATCAGCCTCTTCTCAGGGCTGCACCCAGAGCTGTGGGGTCTCATGTTATCCTGAGGACCCCTCACGCCATCACCCGCCACGGGCTTTACTGGGGCTTTGTCCCGGGGACGTGGGGATGATTCACCCATTGATGCTGGTGAACTCTGTGTGAACCGTGCCGCTTATTCACGCACGGGCTCTTTCCCGCGGTTCATCTGCCCATTGAAGCAGCGAAGCCGTTGCTAATCGAGGGCTCTGAAGCGGAGCAGCCGGGATGCTGTAACATCGCTGCCTCTGAGCCAGCATCCTGCCCCCATCCAGCCCAGACCCACCCTGAAACCACCTGGGACCCCAGACTCAGGTTTTTCTGTCACCTTTCACATCCCTTTTCCCTTCCCCTCTGTATTTATTTCCCCATTTTCTTTTATTTGTTGCCTCTCAAGCCTCCTTTAAACTGCCAAGATCTTTCTTGGAGGCACAAGCCATCTCCTGCGCACCTCAGGGCGACAGGCAGTCTGCACGGTGCAGCTGGTGTGCCGTAAATCCCCACACTCCTTAGTTGGCAATAACTTTTTTTTTTTAATCAGCCTTGTGCTGTTTCTATACCTAATTAACTCGTTGGGAGGTATTTGCTCACCTCTGGCTGTCCTCAACCCTGGGAATACAACGGAGCATCCCCTGGAGTGGAGATGCCCTGAATCATCCTGGGGACCTTCTGCCCAGCCAGAGACCCGGTGGTGTCCACCGGACCCCCAGCCCATGCCCCTGCCATGGCCACCCCGGCCACTCTGGGCCACAGGCAGGGACCCAGGTGGGGCTGGGCTGGAGGGGCCTGATCCTGAGCATCCCCTGCTCCCTCCCCCCCGCCTCGCTGGGCCCTCCATCCTGGTGCAGCTGCCGTGGAAGAGAGAGGGACAGGAGGGGACAGGAGGGGACAAGTCCGGAGGACTGGGGGGACAGCATGCCTCGGCCGGGCAGGGCATGGGGTGATCAGCCAGACTTGCCGGGTGCCGCTGGCCGCGGGCCGGCGTGGCTACGTGCGTGCCCGGGGCCAGGCGGGGGCTGGGTTCACACTTGGCAGCCAGTGAAGAGGAACAGTTCCTGCTCCATCCCTCCCTGGATTTCCCCGCTCTGGCAGCCGGGGTATATAGGAGCCGCCCGCACCGGCACCGCGGCCAGGCCAGGGAGCTGCACCGCAACCGGAGCAGCAGGTAAGCGGCATTAAGGTCCCGCGGCCCCAGGGCTCCCGTCCCCATCAGCCTGCACACAGCCATGGGTAACTGGGCTTTAAGAGTGAGAATTCTCATGATGTTTTCCTTTGATTTCTGTAGCAGCATTTAATCATTTATGAAAATTAATTTTTAAAGCTGGCAGAGCTCTCGCGTGTCAAACTCCGCGTTTATTCCTGTTGCTGTTGAGTTTGTTGGGATGACTAAGCCAGCAGAAGTGACCGGGGGTTTCTCCATGATCTCGGTGACCAGAATTCAGGATTTTCAGCCTTTCAGATCTCAGCTGGTATAAAATAAGCGTTTATCTGCAAAGCCACGCGTGCGTTCTGCGTGTACGAGACATTCGGCTTGCTTGAACGCGTGTGGCCAGGGAGGTACCGACCCGACAGCCGTCGTTAATAACTGCAGGGATGGCTGTCTCCTCTGTCACGTACTCCCTCTCAGAGCTCCTCTAAAAGACGTAAAAACGGTTTGGGCATCCTTTTACAATGCTCCGCACGTCTTGCAGAGCCCCTCCAACAAATCCCACTGATTTTATTTGACACCGTTTTTCGTGGAAGCTGCTCGAGCCTCCGTCTTTCTCTCCCGTTCAATAACCACAGCTCCAGGAGCTGCGCATCGTGACGTGCTGATCAAAGTGAAAATGTAAAAGACAGTTCGGTGAATTAAAGTCTCATTTAATTGTGCCAAGAACTGTCGTAGAGGGATTTTTTTTTTTTTTTAGAGTATCTGGAGTAGATAAAGCAGTTGTTCAGCCAGACCTAAATAATGTTATTTCTCGGTGCGGCACCCCCCAGCCCCCAGCCCGGTTGTTGAGCTGAGCTGGGGCCAGGGGCTGTGCCGGGGGGTTCGCCCTTAAACCCACCCCGACGCGGTGCTTCAGCGGGGGCCTCTTTTCAGTGCTTGCACACCCCTCCCTGTGCATGAACAAACACTCCACAGCCTGGCTGCAGCCCCGGGAGTACAGCCCCTGGACCACGCGGTCCTCAGAGGCGCTGAGCAAACACGGGGCTGGGGACTCCTTTCACAGCCTGAATGGAGCCAGATGAGAAAAGCAAACACCCTGCCCATGGAAAGCGAGCCTGATTTTGGCTGCGCTTTGAGCTTTAATGATGCCAGGTGTGCTTCATAGCAGGGCGAAGGACACAGCGGGGACACGCACCATTTTTCATCTGGCCGTGCCCCTTACAGCCTTCTTCTTCCAGGGCCGTTTCGGAGCGGTCGGAAGCCATCCATCTTGCGTGGTACAAGGTCCTCCTGCCTCATCTCCATCCCTCTTGCTCTCTTTAAAATGACATTTTCTCCCTCCAAGCTTCCCTGCGATGTTGGATACCCAGCTCTGCAGCGGGGTGACCCAACCGGACACGGGGACATCAATGACTCTGGAGGAGTGCATCACCACGCTCCAGTTGCTCCCCAATAACCAGAAGCCATTTGACCTTTCTGGGTGGGAAAAGGGAGCTGTGGGTCTGGGCTGGTGCCTGGGGGCTGAGGGAACAGTGCCTGGGGGCTGTACACCCGGGGGACCTGCCCCTCCACCCCGGGGTGGCACACGCGAAGGATGGAGAGCCGGGGCAGTGACCAGGCTGTGGTGGGACCGGTGCTCAGGCTGATGTGGGTCTCTCTGCAGGTGCCGGGTGAGGAGATGCTGCCCTTCTGGTGTCTCGTGCTTCTTGGGGCTCTCCTGCCACCCTCCCAGGGGCTCCTCAACCTGGGCGGTGTCCTCGGGCTGGGCCCAGCACAACCCAACGACGGTGAGCTCGGAGGTTTGCCGTGTTTCCCAGGGGAGCGGCCGTGCGCCCACTGTGGTCCCGGCGTGTCCTGTGTCACATCAGGCTCATGGAGCGTCCCTCTGCCCATCGGGGTCCTGCCTCCTGGCAGGCTGGGCTCCATGGGGAACCCAACTTTGCACAAGGGTCCCCATGACACCTCATGAGCAGGTCAACCCAACAAAGCTGCACCAACCTCTCTTGTCAATTAAATCTTCCCAACAGTGGAAGTCCAGTTAGTAACTGGGACTTCCTGGGTGCAGGTCTGCTTGGTACTGGTCTTCTGGGCAGTAAAGGTCTCATCAGCAGAGAAGGTGGATTGCTCGGCACCGGCGTTCTCGGTGAAGGTGGGCTGCTTGGTACCGGCCTCCTTGGCAGAGGGAGACCCAGTGGAGAAGAAAGTGGAGGTCCCCCTGATGTGAGAAATGAATCCAGCAGATCTGGGGTCCTTGGCACAGGCCTCCTAGGTGAGGAAGGTCCTCTCGGCATGGGTGTGCCTGGGAGAGGAAGGCTTCTGGGCAGTGAAAGCCAGAGCACTCATGGAGATCTGACTCTTGCAGGAGGACAACCTGGCAGCAGCGGTCTGCTTGGCACAGGCATCCTTGGCGGGGACGGACTTGGCAACGGTCTCCTCGGCAATGGTCTCCTCGGCAATAAAAGCCTTCTGGGAGGGAAAGGTGGTCTGCTTGGAACAGGCATCCTTGGTGGGAATGGCCTTGGCAATGGTCTCCTTGGCAATGGCCTCCTTGGCAATAAAAGCCTTCTGGGAGGGAACGGTGGTCTGCTTGGAACAGGGCTGCTTGGAAATGGAGGTCTTCTAGGCAATGGAAGTCTACTTGGTCTCGATGGTCTGCTGGGCGGAGGAGGACTGCTGGGTGGAGGAGGACTGCTGGGTGGAGGACACCTCGACTGGTAAGTCAGAGCAGAAGCACAGCGGTGGTCCTTGCTGCAGGACAACAAATAACGTCCAGAGGATGGGTCCCACTAAAGGGGTGCTCCAGGGGATCAGATCCTTCCTGCTGCACAAACCACCAGTCCTGGGCTTGCAGCTCACGTGGGGAGCTGCAACGGGTGAAATTCCAACCAGAGAGGGGAAAAGTCTTCCCCAGGGGAAGAGTCTTCTCCAGGAGACTCAGTGGGACACAGCCCCAAGCAACCTGACCCTGCTTGAAGTTGGTCAAAGTGAGGGTTGGCCCTTCCCCACCTTCGCTTTTCACTGGGAATGCCCACATCGGTAACAGGTCAAACGATGAACAGGAAGGGATGGCACCGTAGGGTCTTCTCCTGCTCATCCTGCCATCTCAAGACGAGTTTGCTTCGGTGTCGACACCCAGGTTGAAGGTGCTGAACCTTGAGAATGTCCGAGTGTCGTGGAAGGTCGTTCCTGGGGGCGAGCTGGTGCTGAACCTGTACTCGAAGCTGGTGCTCCGCCTGCCAGGGTGAGCAGGGACGGCGGGCGAGATGGCGGAGCGAGGCTGGGGGTCCTGGGGGTGCTGGGGAGGACAGGACCCTCTACTCCCTTATTTTTCAGGATCTTTCACTTCCTGAGTGGCTCCTCAGTAGAAACAAACGTCACGTCGCACATCGCGCTGACCCAGGACACCCCCAGGGACCTCAAGCTGGTGATCAAGGATTGCAGCAACATGCTCGGTGGCTTCAGCGTCAACCTGCAGAGCGGGTGAGTGCCGAGCATCCACCCCCTGGGCTCCTCTCACCACCCAGAGCTGCCATGGACACCCCAAGGGGCAGGTTCACCCCGGGGGCAGGTTTCTCCCCCCCTCGCCCCCACCTGCCTGGCCGGGTGCTGGTTTCCAGACTCGCGACCACCCGGCGCTTCCCAGGGAGGGTTCATTCAGGGAAAATCTCCGGGGCAGCGTGCAGGTGTATGGCAGGTCCCTTACCCAGCCCGTGGGTTTTTCTCATAGAAAAACCAGTTCTTTGTCCAGAAAGCTTCCAGGGGATGGGATGTCGGCATGTGCACATGGAAACTGTTAAGATAAGGGGCAGGAGCAGCCGTGGGTCAGCGCTTTGCAAGGCTGCAGCGGGGCAACATTTCAGTCTCAAATCCAGGAGCAGATTTTCACGTTAGCACCTGGATTTTGAGAAGCCGGTCCTGAGTCTGTAAGTGCTGCTGAAGCCGGGGGGAGCCGTGGGCCCGCAGCATCTTTAGTGCCAGACCAGCTGAGGAGTTCAGATGTGTCTTGATGCTGAGCGCCGGGTTTTGACAACGTCCCCGGTAATTTCTGTCCGTCTCTGTTCCTTTGCAGCCCCCTCACCAACCTGGTGAGCCGCGTGCTGAACACCTCTCTGCAGTCTCTCGTGCCTGCGCTGGTGAGTGCTGAAGGTCCTTTGCTGTAAGAAGCGGCATTTGAACTGAAGTTGGTGCTTTTGCCATCACTGTGTAGCAGATTTATACATACTTTATAAAGATATAGATATATATGTGTGTGCATGCACAGGCACGCCCTCACATCCCGCCAGTGAATTCTGCAAACTTCCTTGATCTTTCCTATGGTCAGGATTTATTTGTTAGAAGCAATTCCAGTTCCATCATGCAATGTGATGGGATAATTTGTTCCCAATTGCTTTCTGAACGCCTCCTGGTCCGAGCCCTGCGGTAAGCAGGAGCGACAGCCTCGCCTGGAGAAAAGCTGCTGCTAGCAGCTCTCTAGGGCTGTTAAATAGAATCGGTGCGCTCCCGAGCAGAGGCCTGAACAGTTCATAGCGCTCTTTATCCATGGAGGGACTGTGCTCTAGGAGCTGATGGTTCCGTCTTGTTCCGAAGCCTGTGGAACTCAAAGGCTGTTTGGGAAATGTGTCCCTGTGCCCACGGTGTTCTCACCACGGTTCTGTCCCTGTTACCGTTGCAGCTTTGCCCGCTGGTGAACATTTGGGTCAGCATCATCAACATTAAGCTACAATTCCTCAACAGTAAGTTGTTAAACTCTGCTCTGCACTAATTTTTAGACTGACACTCGAGTTTGCCTGTCCAGCCATGTCCCCACGCAGCCAGTGTCCTCGGGGGGCAAAGCTGCTGGGGAGCACAGACCCAGCTCCCCACCACTGCCAGATGGTGCAGAACATCACCATCCCGCTGCTCTCACCGTTGTTTTTCGAAGGGGCCAGACCCGAGCAGCTGCAGGGGGGCAGCTCTGCCGTCCCCCCGGTTTGCAGCCCCGCAGAGCCGGTGGGTTTCCCTCCCCAGCTCTGTTCACGTCAGGTCCTGCACAGGGGCAATTGCTGCCTCGTTGCATGTACCCCAAACATCTCCCGTGTGATGCACCAGGGAGCTCTGGGACAGCGGCTTTTGCAGGAGCTTTGAACCCCAGGAGGCTGCAGACCCCTGGGGTTTTTCCTGCTCCGGTCTGGGGCCGTGGCTGGGAGGGATGTCACTGTCCCAGCCTCTGCTCCCCGTGCCAGCACGGCTCCGAGCGGGCATTGGCTCTGCCTGCCCCGACA
>NW_010137888.1:6525-6774 GCF_000699245.1 Pterocles gutturalis
CGGGCGCCGGGGGAAAATCTACTCTGCCCTCTCCCATCTGCCGGTGTCGTCGGGGCAGTTCGTGGAGCTGGATTTGCGGGTACGGCCTTGTCCCATCCCTGGCCCCCTCCCCCTGCCACCCTCCCGCTGCTGCAGCCTCCGCAGTCGCGCTTTAACACCTCCTTGGTTTTTTGCAGAACTCCCCCTTCCCCAGTGCCTTCATCGACTGGCTCCTGCAGAGTGAGTCTGGCCCCTACGGGGATCCCCACT
>NW_010137889.1:0-11128 GCF_000699245.1 Pterocles gutturalis
CTAACATTCTGTGATTCTGTGAAAGTCATCCATGAAGTGAGCTGGGGAAACAGCATCATCTGTGCTCTCCTGTGTAATGTCGGAGCACACGACTGAAAAATAGCTGCTGCCTTCTACTCCAGGGAGGGAGGCTTCCTGAGAACCAGGCATTTCTATACACGGTACACGGTACACAGCACTCTGGTGTATCACCCCTTGTCCATATATAAAGTGAACCTATTTGTAATATTTCCCCAACCTAAAAGCTATCCTAGCCACACAGCTAGGATGCTTTCAGTAAACACTCTTCCGCCCCCCACAGCTCAAGCAATTGTATTCTAACTCATGTTTTTTTAATTCCATCTCCACAACTGCTGAAGCAGCTCCATGTTTCTGCTAATCTTTTTTGAAATATAACAAAGTAAAAAATGTTTCAGGAGAAATTTTGGAACCTCTTTGAATTTTTTTAAACATGTTTTGTTTAAATAAAAGCATACAACAAGTTTTTGATCTCAGCTCTCACAAATCTGGACCATTCCCCATTTAGACAGAAAAAACAGCATCAATCTATTTCTGAACAGCTTTTGCATTAGGACTGAAAACATTTTGCGTGAAAGTATAGCAGAGGACTTCGGGAATTGAGTGCGAGCAACAGCTGAATAAAAGGGAATATTTAGCAGATTCTTAGACTACACATATACAAAGTTTGTTCCCACATACTACTTCACACTACAAGAATGTCTAAAACTCTCAGCAGGACAACCTCAATTCTGTGCAGGCTTATACAAACAAAGTTACAGCCCCTGTCCCCCAACAGATGAAACAGAACTGGCTCTGGGGAGTCTCACAGCAGCACACAAATGCCACCAGGAACAAGCAGCTCCTCACCTCACCTCTGCTGCCTGCTCAAGGAACTCGAGAAGCCAGGGCTTTGTGCTTTGCCTGTTCAAATTCAGGAAAACAGTGTCTGAAGAGCTTTGCTCAGCTCAGGCAGCATTCTGTGAACAGCAGCAGGGCTCTAACAGCACAGACTTCATCTCAGCAAACTGTTTCAAAAGAAATTTAAAAGTACATGAATACTCCAAGTTTAATCCCTAAGGCAAAGAGCTGAATCACAGATTCTGACAAGGCCGTCCCTGGAAAGCAGCTATATTCTATGCTCCACTTCTCATTCCAGGAGCATCCCAAGTCCAACATGTGGCAACGCTAATGCAGATAAGCTGAAAGGAGAACGCCAGTTACACCCATGAGGAAGGTTCAAATCTAGAGTCTAATTAAACTTCACAACTCCCCCTTTACCCCTAGCATGGGAAAACTGCAGTCAAGTCAGGTAGTCTCTGTATTTCTCACAGACATCTAGATTTCAGACAACAGCACTTCTCCTGAGCTTTGCCACAAAGCCTAAACTGCAGTCGGGAACCCTTCCGACCATACATATGAGTTCCCCCTATTTCCATAGGGGTTTGGTTTGCCCCCCATAAAGGTTTACACTTCCAGGTTGATGTATTCTCTTGAGGTATATTTTGGTTTAGCCCAAAAGCTCAGAGGGAGAACCCCTGGCAATTTCCGCTGTATCTTTGAGAAGTTAGCCACTAGTATCAGTGGCTTCAAATTTGATGCTAAATCCAGCATCCAATATTCCAGATAAAATGGTACAGGTCTCAAAAGGCGTGGGAAAAAGGCCAGCTCAGCCCAACAAACTGATGGGAGACTCCTGAACTACTCCCAACCTACCTGATACAGAAGCTGCCTTCACCTGCACTGAATTGTTTTGGAGAATGCCACTGTGAGTTACTATGCAGAGCACAGGACTCTTCCATTCCATGCAGTCCACAAGGACTCTTTAATAGCAGAAACACAAGCTTTCCCAGAAGACCAGAATATCCACCAATTCAAGTAGGCGTGACAACGCAGATCCTGTTGAGACCAGCAAATACACCTAACACTCATAGGCAGTTTCACCAAAGACAGAAAAGGCTGGTGTATTTGAGTTGAGAGCAAAAGCATCTAAGGTGGAGACGAGCAGCTTTCCTAGATATCAATTTAACAGAGAAGCAGGAAATTTTTACTGTTGGTTGAGAGGGGGAAAGGAACAAGAGGGGTGCAGGCAAAACACGTACTTCAGAGAAGCACCATTCTTCAACTTATGAAGTTTTTCCAGTTGGATATAGAAAGAAGAAGCTCCTGTGCCTCTCAGGCAAGCTGTGTTCTGCACAGAATTTAATGCAGAGGTAGGACACAACACAGAGGTTCTGAACACCATGAACAGCTGCCCTTCAAAACCATCAGGGCAGTCTTACAATCAGATACCAGTGCACCCCACCTACACACGCACACTTAGTATTTCACCATATTGCAACTAAAACCATGAAAGGCCAGCCTGAGTCCTTGTTCAAGAGAGCACTGTGCAAAAGCTGCTTTGAATGTTACAATAAGAACAAAAACATTCCAGCATACTCTGCTCTCAACTAAGTAGCACAGTACCCAACTCTTCCAGGAACAGGAACTAGTAGCATGAACTTGCTCTTACTGGAGAGGAAGGAAGACACTGAGTTTTGTCAAAAATTCTCATTTCTTACTTGTCAGGCTTTCCTTAAACTACCCCATCTTTATAAGAAACTTGCAACCCCAAAGACAGACTTTAAGCCCCCCTACTCCATAATACTTATTCAAGCAGGGATTTGGTGCGATCCATTTGAATAGCATTCAGTTGGGGAGACTGAAACAGCAACATATGTGAAACAGCTTGAGTCTTGAGGATGTGAACTATACAGAATTAGCTAACAGAATTTTTTTTAAACCCACACACTCACCGCAACATTCATTTAGTAAATCTGAATAAGAACTGCATTCAATAGCAACACAATCTGTATGTGAACATTCTGTGAAGAGAAAGACTAAATCACATGAATCAGTAATTTGTTTCAATCATCTTGGTTCCATTTACTATCTACGCTATACTTGATAAGTCTTAATTTATTAATGTTGGAGATCCTCTGTTTTAAATCTCTGTATAAGGCTCTGAGTGTACAAGGCCTATGTTTGACTTCAAAGAGAATTAAGCATCTGCAGAAATATCTTCCAGACTGACCTGGACTTTATTAGCTCTACTGCTCAGAAGAAAATCACGACATCAGCTCAATTTGAGACATGAGACCCTTCATTTAACATATTTTGCAAAACAATACTATTTCTATCATGCTGGTAACCTACGTAATACTGTAGTTAACATTAGTCTAATAACTATTACATATTTATTATTACCATTACAGTGTTGGCCTGTTGATTTTTAGTACCAGAGCTGCCTGAAACATCTACCGTTTACAGCATTTGTTCTAGCTAAAGAGATCTGCTAGAATTTGCTAATCAACTGCAACCACCTCCCACCCATAAAACTGATGCAAAGAAGGGAAAAAGCAGCTAGTGGGATACAGAGACGCTTTCACTTATAATTCGTAAAGAGAAATCCTTCTCCCTCCATATGGTTTTCTCTTGGCTCTTCGTCGCCTTTTCATTGGCTTCCAGCTAGCTGTCTCACTATCATCTAGCAGCATCACTAGCAAGACCAATTTATTATGCTAAAGCCAGGCATAGAAAGTTGAGAGCTACAGAGTAGCATGATTAGATGCAACACTCTACTAGGACTAAATCTAGCATAAATGATGCATGGCAGGGTCACTTCACTTGCCTCAGCAGAACAACCACCGCTGTGTTCCCAAAACACAGCAGCAGGTCTGCATTTGCTTACTTTTTAAGAGTGGGAGTGAAGAACGACAACTACTATTAAGGCTACAGGGAAATTCTACAGGCAGAAGTATAATTACCTGAGTAGGTATTCTAGCAGAAAACCCAAACCTTTCTCTTTCCTGAAATAGAAACAAATGCTGTGAAGTCACCATGGGGAGATCACATGCAGTATTTTGATCACACGCAGCACTGAAATACAACACACAAAAGAGCCCACCTCCTCATCTCTCTTCCTTTCCCTTCCCTCTGCCTGCTCTAGAATCCAGCTCGTGTTTTGTCTTCCACCAGCCTCCAGCCTCAACCCCAGCTACTGTCTCTGTCTCTTGGGGTGGATCTCACCCGTTCACTCCATCACCCATGCATCTAGCAGACAGCTTTCTCCACA
The DNA here is from genome assembly GCF_000699245.1 of Pterocles gutturalis. NCBI lineage: Eukaryota > Metazoa > Chordata > Aves > Pterocliformes > Pteroclidae > Pterocles > Pterocles gutturalis. The sequence goes on from NW_010137889.1 coordinate 4,112, forward strand.
GGACTGTGGCAGCACCCTGGGGAAGAGTCACTCATGCACAGGGAAAATGAACACCCTCTTCCATCTTCATGCACAGGCATGCTATGGGTTGCAGGCTTTCAGAGTCCTTTTAGCCCCAGACTCTCTCCAAAACAGCTACTTGTACTCCCTTACAGTCAAGGCTCTTCCCCTGTAGCTGCCTAACTCTTCAGTCCTATTTTCAAAGCAAAATATGGCTGCTAGAGTCTCTAAAAAATCCACCCTGTTGCTTACTATTGTTTCAAGGCAGCAATCAGAAGAAAAATGTCAGAAATTTGCGTTGCTCCTTCAAATCAGCCAAGCTTTGTTTTGTTAGTAACTTCAGACAGCCTCCAAGATTTTGGAGAGTGCTTTTTATCTGCGTACACGTCAGGCTGGTAATACTACGTGGGAATCTTTCACTTTAAGACCAGCAAAGTGTTGTTGTGTATCAGGAATACCATTCCACGGATAAGCATTTTCTCACCTCTCTGTAGCAGCTCACTAATTTAGGCATGGAAATCAGAGACAGCTGATAAGGTTGCAGACACCAAGATGTCCTGCCACCCATTCAGTTTTCCTAACCTGGCAAGCTAAAAAGCTTCAGAGTTTGGTGTTTTGAAAACAACCCTCCTTATTTTAAACATACATTTCCATTTCTTCCACATAACAGCAACAATTACAGAAACAGCTGTTTTTAATTGTGTAGTGATCTTTCTCAGCACGCACATCCCTGTGACTAGCTTTGTTTTCATTCTCACAAGACAAGAAATGAAGAGACCTGCACTGAAGAGACCTGCACATCCCCCCCTCCCCCTTCCCACAGCTCCTCTTTCTCTCCAGTTTCAATATTGGACTTCACATAGACTCTGTGCCGTGGGTTTTCTCAAAGAGAAAACTGTCGCCACTCCAACTGTCGCTGAGAAATCCGTTGCCACACCAACCGCCGCCAAGACAAACGTGGCCTCACCAACAGTTGCCACATCAACCGTCGCACACCAACTGTCGCTGAGAAAACCGTCGCCACACCAACCGTCACCGAGAAAACCGTTGCCACACCAACCGTCGCCGAGAAAACCGTCGCCGAGAAACCCGTCGCCGAGATAAACGTCCCCACGCCAACCATCGCCAAGACAACCATCCCCGAGACAACCGTCCCCACATCAACCGTCGCTGAGACCGTCACAACAGTCGCCTAGAGAACCTTCGCTGAGACAACCATTCCTATGCTAACCGTCCCCACGCCAACTGTCGCCAAGACAACTGTCGCCAAGACAACTGTCCCCACACCAACCGTCACTGAGACAACTGTCCCCACGCCAACCATCGCCGTGGCAACCGTCCCCATGCCAACCGTCCCTGAGGCAACCGTCCCAACGCCAACCATCCCCACGCCAACCGTCATCGAGACAACAGTCCCCTCGCCAACCGTCCCCACGCCAACCGTCCCCGAGACAACTGCCCCCACGCCAACCGCTGTCCCTGGGACAACCGAGACAACTGTGCCCACGCCAACCGTCCTCGTGACAACAGTCCCTGACACAATCGTCCCCACACTAACTGTCCCCAAGCCAACCGTCACCGAGACAACAATCCCTGAGACAACCGTCCCCGAGACAACTGTCCCCACAACAACCACCGCCGAGACAAGTGTCCCAACGCAACCGTCGCCTAGAGAACCTTCACCAAGACAATCATCTCTACGCCTACCATCCCCACGACAACCATCCCCACACTCAACGCTACCAAGAAAACTATCAGCAACCAACCGTCACTGAGCCAACGGTCCCCACACCAACCGTTGCTGAGACAACGGTTCCCACGCCAACCGTCCCTACGCCAACCTTTGCCGAGACATCCGTATCCACTCCAACTGTCGCCGTGCCAATTATCCCTGACGCAACCGCCCCCAAGACAACAGTCAGTAAGAGAACCTTCCCCACGCCAACCTTCTCTGAGACAACGGTCCACCACACCAACTGTTGCCGAGACAACTGTCCCCACGCCAACTGTTCCCAAGACAACGTTCCCCACGCCAACTGTCGCCGAGACAACTGTCGCCACAGCAACTGTCCCCGAGACAAACACCTCCACGCCAACTGTCATCAACACAACCAACATCAACACAACTGTCCCCCAGGCCAACCATCCCCCTAGGCCGACCACCAGCAGCAGAACCGTCCCCAAGCCAACCTTCGCTGAGAAAACAATCCCCACGGCAACCATCCCCACGCCAGCTGTCGCTGAGACAACCATCCCCAAGACATCTGCAGCCAAGACAACCATCACCCAGATATCTGCAGCCGAGACAACCATCGCCGAGACAACCGTCAGCAACAGAACCATCCCCACGCCAACCATCACTAAGACAACAGTCCCCCCGCCAACCGTCCCCGAGACAACCATTCCTGAGACAACCGTACCCATGCCAACAATCCCCCAGGCAACAGTCCCCATGCCAACTGCCCCCACGCCAAGCGTCCTCAAAGCAACGATGCCCAAAACAACCGTCCCCAAGACAACCATCCCCACGCCAACCAACGCTAAGACAACTATCCCAACGCCAACCGTCACTGAAACAACCGTTGCGGAGACAACAGTCCCCATGCCATCTGTCCCCACGCCAGCCATCCCCGAGAAAACCGTCGCCAACACAACGGTCTCCACAGCAACCATCCCTGAGAAAATTGTCACCAACACAACCATCCCCGTGCCAACCGTCGCTGAGACAACAGTCCCAACGCCAATCGTCCCCACGCCTACCATATCCGAGACAACGGTCCCCATGCCAACCATCCTGACGCCAACCGTCGCAGAGACAACGGTCCCCAGGCCAACCGTCACAAAGAAAACCATCGCCAACACAACGATCTCCACGCCAACCCTCGCCAAGACAACCGTCCCCACACCAATCGTCCCCGAGACACCTGACCCCACACCAACCATCGCTGAAACAATTGTTGTGGATATAACAGTCCCCACATCATTTGTCCACATGCCAACTGTTGCCGAGACAACCGTCCCTGAGACAACAGCCAGCAAGAGAACCATCCCCAAACCAACCACCACTGAGACAACGGTCCCCACGCCAACCGTCCCCGAGAAAACCCTTCCCAAGATGACTGTCCCCGAGACAACAATGCCCAAAGCAACCGTCCGCGAGACAACCGCCCCCTCGCCAACCAACACTGAGACAACTGTCCCAACGCCAACCATCCCCACGCCAACCATCACTGAAACAACCGTTGCTGAGATAACGGTCCCCACGCCATGCGTCCCCACACCAACCATACCCGAGACAACCATTGCTGACACAACCAACCCCACACCAACTGACGCCGAGACAACTGTCCCCATGCCAACTATCCCCAAACCAACCATCCACACGATCACCGTCCCCAAAACAACCGTCCCCACGCAAACTGCCGCCGAGACAACTGTCACCCAGGCAACCGTTGCCCAGACAACCATCAGCAAGAGAACCGTCCCCACGCCAACCTTCCCCATGCCAGCTGTCGCTGAGACATCCATCCCCGAAACAACCATACCCACGCCAACCATCCCTGAGACACCCATCCCCATGCCAACAGTCGCTGAAACAACCGTCCCCACGCCAACCGACCCCACGCCAACCAACGCTGAAACAACCGTTGCGGAAACAACGGTCCCCACGCCATCTGTCCACACGCCAACCGTCATCAAGATAACTGTCCCCGAGACAACTGTCGACAAAAGAACCACCCACAAGCCAACTCTCCCCGAGGCCCCCCCGCCACCAACCCCCGAGACAACCGCCCCCACGCCAACCGTCCCCCAGACAACCGTCAGCAAGAGAACCGTCCCCATGCCAACCTTCCCCATGCCAGCTGTCGCTGAGTCAACCGTCCCCGAGACAAAAATCCCCACACCAACAATCCCCACCCCAACAGTTGCTGAAACAACCGTCCCCAGGCCAAACATGCCCACGCCAACTATCGCTGAAACAACCACCTCAAAGACAACCATCAGCAAGATAACCGTCCCCACGTCAACCGCTGCGTAGACATCTGCATCCACGCCAACCGTCGCCATGACAACTCCCCCCATGCCAACTGTCCCCGATGCAACCGTCCCCAGGCCAACTGCCCCCATGACAATCATCCCCGAGACAACCCTCCCCAAAACAACTGTGCCCGCGACATCCATCCCCATGCCAACAATACCCAAGACAACCATCCCAACGCCAATGGTCCCTACGCCATCTGTCCCTACGCCAACCATCCCCAAGAAAACCGTTGCCAACACAACCATACCCACACCAAACTTTGCTGAGAAAACCGTCGCTAACACAACTATCCCCACGCCAACCGTTGCCGAGACAACGGTCCCCACGCCAACTGACCCCACGCCAACCAACGCTGAAACAACCATTGCTGAAACAACGGTCCCCACGCTATCTGTCCGCACGCCAACTGTCATCGAGACAACCGTCCCCAAGACAACTATCGGCAAAAGAACCATCCACAAGCCAACTCTCCCCGAGACAACTGTCCCCATGCCAACAATCCCTGAGACAACTGTCCCCAGGCCAACTGTCCCTCAGACAGCCGTCGGCAAAAGAACCGTCCCCATGCCAACCTTCTCTACGCCAGCTGTCGCTGAGACAACCGTCCCCGAGACAGCTATCCCCACACCAACCGTGTCCACGTCAACTGTCACTGAGACAACCATTGCAAAGACAACCATCAACAAAATAACTGTCCCCACGCCAACCGTTGCGCAGACATCTGCATCCAAGCCAACCGTCGCCGTGACAACTCCCCCCATACCAACCGTCCCAAATACAACCGTCCTCTAGGCCAACTGTCCCCACAAAAATCGTTCCCAAGACAATCCTCCACAAAACAACCATCCCAACACCAATGGTCCCCACGCCAACGGTCCCCACGCCAACCGTCGCCATGCCAACGTTCGCCGAGACAACGTTCCCCACGCCAACCATCCCCATGCCAACCGTCCCCACGCCAACCGTCCCCAAGACAACAATCCCCACGCCAACTGCCCCACGCCAACCGTTGCAGAGACAATGGTCCCCACGGCAACCATCGCCCCTGAGGGAACCGTCACCGAGACAACAATCCCCACGCCAACCGTCGCTGAGACAATGATCCAGACGGCATTCGTCCCTGAGGGAACTATCTCCAAGACAACTGTCACCGAGACAACCGTCCCCACACTAGCTGTCCCCGAGACAACGGTCCCCACGCCAACCGTCGCCGAGACAACGGTCCCCATGCCAACTATCACCAAAACATCGGTCCCCATGACAACCGTCACCAAAACAACAATCAAGACGCCAACCGTCACTAAGACAACTGTCCCCAAGCCAACCATCAGCATGACGACCGTCCCCATGCCAACTGTCCCCGAAACACCCGTTACAAAGACAGCCATCCTGAAGATACCTGTCCACAAGACACCCATCTCAGAGACACCCATCTCTGAAACAACGGTCCTGGCGCCATCCGTCCACACGCCAACCGGACCCGAAACAACCCTCCCCACGTCAACCGCCCCCACACTAACCGTCGCCAAGCCAACCGTCACCGAGACAACGGTCCCCACGCCAACTGTCCCGACGCCAACCGTCCCCCAGGCAAACCGTCCCCCAGGCCAACCGACCCCATGCCATCTGTGCCCACGCAAACTGTCTCGGACACAATCATTGCCAAGACAACGATTCCCATGCCAACCGTTGCCTAGACATCTACATCCCCATGGCAACCGTCCCCACGCCAACCGTCGCCGGGCCAACGGTCCCCACGCCAACCGTCGCCGGGCCAACGGTCCCCACGCCAACCGTCGCCGGGCCAACGGTCCCCACGCCAACCGTCGCCGGGCCAACGGTCCCCACGCCAACCGTCGCCGGGCCAACGGTCCCCACGCCAACCGTCGCCGGGCCAACGGTCCCCACGCCAACCGTCGCCGAGACAACGGTCCCCATGCCAACTGCCGCCATGCCAACCATCGACAACACAACAAACCCAACGCTAACCGTCACCAGGACAACAGTCCCCACGCAAACCGTCACCAAGACAACGGTCCCCACATCAACAGTCACCACGCCAACCGTCGCCAAGACAACGGTCCCCACGCCAACCGTCGCCGAGACAACGGTCCCCACGCCAACCATCACTGAGACAACCATCCCCACGCCAACCGTCGCCAATACGAAGGTCCCTATGCCAACCGTCGCCACACGAACCGTTGCCGAGACAACAGTCCCCATGCCAACCGTCAACATGCCAACCGCCACCGAGACAACGGTCCCTACGCTAACCGTTACCGAGACAACAGTACCCACGCCAACCGTCGCCGAGACAATGGTCCCCACGCCAACCGCCGCCACGCCAACTGTCACCGAGACAACGGCCCCCACACCAACCGTCGATGAGACAATGGTTCCCATGCCAACCATCGCGGAGACAACCGTCCCCACACCAACCATCGCCGAGACAACAGTCCCCACGCCAACCGTCACTGAGACAACCATCCCCACGCCAATTATCGCTAAGACAACCTTTCTCAAGCCAACCATGGCCACGCCAACCGCCACTGAGACAACCGTCGCAAAGACAACCATCAACAAGATAACCGTCCCCAAGCCAACCGTCACTGTGACAACTGCCCCGACACCAACTGTCGCCATGACAACTGTTCCCACACCAACAGTCGCCATGTCAACTGTCCCCACGCCAACCATCCCCGAGAAAACAGTCACAGAGACACCCGTCACAAAGACACCCATCGCTGAAACAATGCTCACCACATCGTCCGTCCACATACCAAACGGGCCCGAGACAACCCTCCCCAAGCCAACCACCCCACACCCACCATCGCCAAGACAACGGTTCCCGGTTCCCACACCAACCGTTGCCAGGCCAAGCGTCGCCACACCAACTGTCAACAAGACAACAGTCCTGACGCGAACTGTCCCCACACCAACCGCCACTGAAACAACCATCCCCCAGTCCAACCGTC
>NW_010137889.1:11139-16160 GCF_000699245.1 Pterocles gutturalis
GTCCCCCAGGCCAACGACCCCCATGCCATCCATCACCGAGACAACAGTCCCCATACCAACTGTCACCGAGAAAACCGTCACCAACACAACCGTCCCCACGCCAACCATCGCTGAGACAACCGTCCCCACGCCAACCATCGACAACACAACAAACCCAACACTAACCGTCACCACGACAACGGTCCCCACACCAACCGTCGCTGAGAAAACCGTTCCCCACGCCAACCGTCCCCCACCGAGACAACAGTCCCCATACCAACTGTCACCGAGAAAACCGTCACCAACACAACCGTCCCCACGCCAACCATCGCTGAGACAACCGTCCCCACGCCAACCATCGACAACACAACAAACCCAACACTAACCGTCACCACGACAACGGTCCCCACACCAACCGTCGCTGAGAAAACCGTTCCCCACGCCAACCGTCCCCCAGGCAAACCGTCCCACAGCCCAACAGTCGCAGAGACAACCGTCTCCATGCCATCCGTGCCCACGCCATCTGTCACTGAAACAACCATTGCCAAGACAACCATCCGCATGCCAACCGTTACCTAGACATCTGCATCCACGCCAGCCGTCGCCGCGACAACTACCCCCATGCCAACCGTTCCCGATGCAACCGTCCCCAGGCCAACAAAAATCGTCCCCGAGACAACCCTCCCCAAAACAACCATCCCAACGCCTACGGTCCCCATGCCAACCATCCCCACACCAACTGTTGCCACGCCAACCGTTGCCAAGACAATGGTCCCCACGCCAACCATCGCCGACACAACCGTCCCCGGTCACTGACATGACTGCACCTATGCCAACTGTCCCTGATACAACTGCCCCCAGACCAACCCTCCCCACAACAACCATCCCCGATGCAGCCGTCCCCACAATAAACGTTCCCGAGACAACCGTCCCCAAAATAACCATCCCAACGCCAATGGTCCCTACACCAACCGTTGCTATGCCAAACGTCGCCGAAACAACGATCCCCACGCTAACCATCTCTGAGACACCGGTCCAGACGCCATTGTCCCTGAGACAACCGTCTCCAAGACAACTATCACCAAGACAACCGTGCCCACGCCAAGCGCCGCCCAGGCCAACCATCCCTCAGGCCAACACTAGCTGAGACAACCGCCCCCAAGCCACCCATGCCTATGCCAACTGTCACTGAGACAACCATCCACATACCAACCGCTACCTAGACATCTCCATCCACGCCAATCATCGCCGTGACAACTGCCCCCATGCAACCGTCCCCAGGCAAACTGCCCCCACAAAAATCATTCCATGAAACAATCCTCCCCGAAACAACCATCCCAACACCAACCGTCCCCACACCAACTGCCCCCACACCAACCATTGCCACAGCAACAGTCCCCACGCCAATCGCCGCCACACGAACCGTCGCCGAGACTACGGTCCCCACACCAACCGTCATCACGCCAACTGTCACCACGCCAACCGTTACCGAGACAACAGTCCTCACACCAAGCATCGTTGAGATAACTGTTGCCGAGACAACGGTCATCGCACCAACTACCGCCAAAAAACCATCCCCACGCCAACTGTCGCCGAGACAACGGTCCCCACGCCAACCGTCACGACACCAACTGTCACCACGCCAACCCTCGTCGAAACAACAGTCACCACGCCAACCATCGCCGAGACAACGGCCCCCACACCAACCGTCACCGAGACAACACTCCCCACGCCAACCGCCGCCGACACAACGGTCCCCATGCCAACGGCCCTGCCAACCTTCGCTGAAACAACAGTTCCCACGCCAACCATCGCCCAGACAACCGTCCCCACACCAACCGTGACCGAGACACCCGTCACAGAGACACCCGTCCCAGAGACTCCCATTGCTGAAACAACGGTTCCCATGCCATCGGTCCACACGCCAACCGGACCCGAGACAACCCTCCCCACTCCAACCACCCCCATGCCAACCAGCACCACGCCAACCGTCGCCATGCCAACCGTCAGCAACACAACCGTCGCTACGCCAACTCTTACTAGGACAACCACCCCGAAGCCAACCGTCCCCAGGCCAACTGTCGCTGAAACAACCACCTCACGCCAACCGTCCCACAGGCCAACTGTCCCCATGCCAACAGTCACTGAGACAACCGTCCCTAAGCCATCTGTGCCTACGCCATCACTGAGACAACCATCCCCACGGGAACCATTGCCTGACCATCTGCATCCACGCCAACCGTGACAGTGCCAACTGCCCCCATACCGACCATCCCCGATACAAGCATCCCCAGGCCAACTACTCCCAACAAAAATCATCCACGGGACAACCCTCCCCAAAACAACCATCCCAACGCCAACGTTCCCCACGCCAAACATCACCACAGCAACAGTCCCCACGTGAACCGTCGCTGAGACAACAGTCCCCACGCCAACCATCACCGAGACGATAGTCGCCACGCCAACTGTCGCCAAAACAACGGTCCCCACGCCAACCGTTGCTGAGACAACGGTTCTCACGCACACCATAGCCACGCCAACTGTCACTAAGACAATGGTCCCCACGCCAACTGTTGCCAAGACAACCATTGCCAAGACAACAGTCCCCATGCCAACCGTCACCGAGACAACAATCCCCATAACAACTGTCGCTAAGACAACCGTCCCCAAACCGACCATGGCCACGCCAACCGCCACTGAGACAACCGTCACAAAGACAACCATCAGCAAGACAACCGTCGCCATGTCAACCGTCCCGATGCCAACTGTCGCCATGACAACCGTCCCCACGCCAACCGTCGCCGTGTCAACCGTCGCCACGCCAACCGTCCCCGAGACACCCGTCACAGAGACACCCATGGCTGAAACAATGCTCCCTACGCTGATGGCCCTATACGCCAAACGGGCCGAAGACAACCCTCCCCACACCAACCACCCCCACACCAACCGTAGCTGAGACAATGGTCCCCACACCAACCGTTACCAAGACAACGGTTCCCACACCAACCGTTGCCCGGCCAAGCGTCACCACACCACACCAACTGTCAACAAGACAACAGTCCCGACGCCAACTGTCCCCACGCCAACCGTTGCTGAAACAACTATCCCCAATGCGAACCGTCACCCAGGCCAACGATCCCCATGTCAACCGTCACCGAGACAACAGCCCCATGCCAACCATCACCACGCCAACCATTGCAGAGAAAATGGTCCCCACGCCAACCTTCACCATGACAACCGTCACCAAGAAAATGGCCCCCATGCCATCCGTTGCCACGCCAACCGTGGCCGTGAAAACTGCCCCCATGCCAACCGTCCGTGATGCAACCATCTGCAAGCCAACTGTCCCCACAAAAATCGATCCCTACGCAGCCCTCCCCAAAACAACTATCCCAACGCCAACGGTCCCCACGCCAACCGCCGCCACATCAACAGTCCCCACGCCAACCGTCGCAGAGACAGCGGTCACCAAAACAACCGTCGCCAGGTCAACTATCGCTGAGACAACCATCCCCACGCCCCCCACCCACCGCCAAGACACCCGCCCCCACGCCGACCGTCACAGAAACAACGGTCCCCACACCAACCGTCGCCGCGCCAACCATCGCTGCGCCAACCATCGCTACACCAACCATGCCCATGCCAACAGTCACTGAGACAACCAACCCCACGCCAACCACCCACATACCAACCGTTGCCTACACATCTGCATCCACACCAACCGTCAACGAGACAACTGTCCCCACACCAACTGTCGCTGTGACAACGCCATCCCAAATACAACCGTTCTCTAGGCCAACTATCCCCACAAAAATCGTCCCCAAGACAATCCTCCACAAAACAACCATCCCAACGCCAACGTTCCCCATGCCAACCATCGCCACAGCAACAGTCCCCATGCGAACCGTCGCACAGACAACGGTCCCCACACCAACCGTTGCTGAGACAACGGTTCTCACGCCAACCATTGCCACGCCAACCGTCACATAAACAACCGTCCCCATGCCAACCGTCGCCGACACAGTGGTCCTCACGCCAACCGTCGCTGACAGAACTGTAGCAAAGACAACCACTCCCACTCCAACCACCGCTGAGACAACCGTCCCCAAGCCAACCATGCCCCCGCCAACCGTCACTGAGACAACCGTCGCAAAGACAACCATCAGCAAGACACCCGTCCCCATGCCAACCGACACCGTGACAACCATCCCCGCGCCAACCATTGCCGTGTCAACCGTTCCCACGCCAACCATCACCAAGACACCCATCCTGGAAACACCCCGTCCCCGATGCAACCGTCCTGGAAACACCCATTGCTGAAACAACGGTCCGCACGCGATCCGTCCACATGCCAACCGGACCGGAGACAACTCTCCCCACGCAAAAAACCCACACGCCAACCATCACCACGCCAACCATCGCCGAGACAACGGCCCCCACACCAACCGTCACCGAGACAACACTCCCCACGCCAACCGCCGCCGACACAACGGTCCCCATGCCAACGGTCGCCGAGGCAATGGTCCCCACGCCAACTGTCGCCAAGACAATGGTCCCTATGTCAACCATCCCCCACGCCACCCGTCGGCCAGGCCAACCGTCCCCACGCCACCTGTCGCCAAGACAATGGTCCCCATGCCAACCGTTGCCAAGCCAAGCGTTGCCATGCCAACTGTCACCGAGACAACGGTCGCCACGCCAACCGTCCCCATGTGAACCGTCCCCACGCCAACCGTCACCAACACAACCATTGCCGAGACAACCATCCCCATGCCAACCGTCGCTGAGACAACAGTCCCCAAGCCAACCATGCCCACGCCAACCGTCACTGATACAACCATCATGAAGCTAAATGTCCACACACTAACCATCGCTGTGACAATCGTCCCCACACCAACTGTCGTTGAGACACCCGTCACAGAGACACCCAGCCTGGAAACACCTGTCCCTAAGACAGCCGTCCCGGAGACACACATCGCTGAAACAACAGTCCCACACCAATCATTGCCACACCAAACGTCCCTGAGACAATGGGCCCCACG
>NW_010137890.1:0-9927 GCF_000699245.1 Pterocles gutturalis
TGCAAAGCCTTCCTACCCTCAAGGAGATATTCAGTAGTATTCAGACACATTTAGCAATTGTATGAGAACATCCACAAAGACATAATGCCTGTCTGAGAGACCTGGTGGTAGTCAAAAAGTCTTATATAAAAGAGAAACTAAATGCATTTAGGACTATTTACTTAACAAATGAGATCAATAAGATAGGTTATGTCAAATTCAATTCATACATGGCACCAACTTATATGGAGAATGTCAACTTACTTCCCTTGTCTCATAACGTATGAATCAAAGGAGTATTCAATGAAACTGAAAAGTGACTGAATAAACCTTATTTTTATGCAATGTAAAATTATTTGATAGAAGTCAGTGCCACAGGCCTGAGTCAAGGTGGGCAGAAGGCAGAACAATGCTGGGCATTTAAATTAATAGCAAAATAACTCAAGTAATGGTTACACAAATAACTATAGCATACCTAGTTCTTACAACAAGTACCTATGAAAAAATGCATGTGTAGCTCTTGCTAGGTTAAAATCTTCTAGCTTAATTTGGCAGTTCACTTTACATTGAAAATAAACAATGAAAATATCCCAGGCCTCTAATTTCTTTGGAATTAACCTGAAATGGGAAAATGCGTGAGTAGGAGTGTTCCTTATTCTGTTTTCTGTTTGTTTTGATGATACTAAATTTACATTTGTCTTCTACCCTGACCTGATCTTTGTTGGGTTGAAGCAACTCTTTTTAGGTCAGTGTAAACACGCTCTGAGTTAGCATTTCCTCCTAGGCTTCCTTTCCAACCTGGTACGCTTCCCTTGCTAGGACTTCCTTCAAACTGCTGCCTTCAAAGATCACCGCATGAGCCCCAAGGCATATCCCCGCCCTTCCAGCCTGAGCAGGAACATCACCCTGGCAAGTTTGCTTTACACATTTAATTTCATGCTTTACCTTGTACTGTGACATATGCCGCACTCTCCACAGATCCTTTTAAGTTGGTCGCTATACACTGGTAAAGTCCTTCATCCTCCTCTTTTACTCTTTCAATAAACAGCATTCGGCTTCTGGGCCCTAAAATTATTCCTGTGAAATGAAATATTTTGCAATGAGAGGGAGCCAGGATATAAACAAAAACAGGCCCTTGTGTAATACTATCTGCTTCAAGTTCTTCTCGAAAGAAATCCGAACCACAGACTGCACAGCACAATGTTATCTGCAGGAAAGCCAAATATACTTGGATGTTTTGGGAATCTTTTGGAAATCAGTGTTTACAAAGCACTTGTGTGAGTGAAAAAGCTCAGCCTAAGGGAATGATCTTGGGAACACTTGGTATAACGTATATTGATTAGCACTGTGCCTACACTTTTCATAGACTCATAGAATGGTTTCGGTTGGAAAGGACCTTCAAGATCATCGAGTTCCAACCCCCCCGCCATGAGCAGGGACACCCTCCACTAGACCAGGTTGCTCAAAGCCTCATCCAGCCTGGCCTTGAACACCTCCAGGGATGGGGCATCCACAGCTTCCCTGGGCAACCTGTTCCAGTGCCTCACCACCCTCACAGTGAAAAACTTCTTCCTTATATCTAATCTAAATCTACTCTCTTTCAGTTTAAAGCCATTAACCCTTGTCCTATCACTACATGTCCTTCTAAAAAGTCCCTCTTCAGCTTTCTTGTAGGCCCCCTTTAAGTACTGGAATGCTGCTCTAAGGTCTCACTGGAGCCTTCTCTTCTCCAGGCTGAACAACCTCAACTCTCTGAAGATGGTCAGAGGGCTGGAGCGCCTCCTGTACAAGGACAGGCTGAGAGCGGTGGGGTTGTTCAGCCTGGTAAAGAGAAGGCTCCAGGGAGACCTTCGAGCACCTTCCAATGTTGAAAGGGGGCTACAAGAGAGATGGGGAGGCATTCTTGATCAGGGGGTGTAGGGATAGGACAAGGGTAACGGTTTTAAGCTGAAAGAGGGTAGATTTAGATTAGATGTTAGGAAGAATTTTTTCACTGTGAGGGTGGTGAGGCCCTGGAACAGGTTGCCCAGAGCAGCTGTGGATGCCCCATCCCTGGAGGTGTTCAAGGCCAGGCTGGATGAGGCTTTGAGCAACCTGGTCTAGTGGAATGCGTCCATGCCCTTGGCAGAGGGATTGGAACTCCATGATCTCTAAGGTCCCTTCCAACCTAAACCATTCTATGATTCTGTGATTCTGTGACTCTGTTATTCTATGATTCTGTGATTGCTGGGTCATGTTGAGCTTCTCATCTATCACCACCCCCAAGTCCTTCTTCTCAGGGCTGCTCTCAATCCATTCTCCTCCCAGCCTGTATTTCTGCTTGGGATTGCCCTGACCCATGTGCAGGACCTTGTACTTGGCCTTGTTGAACTTCATGAGTTTTGCACAGGCCCACCTCTCAAGCCTTTCCAGGTTCCTCTGGATGGCATCCCTTCCCTCCAGCATGTTGACTGCACCACACAGCTTGATCTTGTTGGCAAATTTGCTGAGAGTGCACTTGATCCCACTAGCCATGTTGCCGACAAAGATGTTAAACGACACCAATCCCAATACTGACCCCTGAGGAATGCCACTCGTCACCAGTCTCCACTTGGACACTGAGCCATTGACCACAACTCTCTGAGTACGACCATCCAGCCAATTCCTTATCCAAGCAGTCCATCCATCGAATCCATGTGTCTCAAATTTAGAGACAAGGATGTTGTGTGGGACAGTGTCAAATGTTTTGCACAAGGGAGTTATTCAGCATGTCTCCAGTGTTTGGAAAATGAGTGGTCTGCCTACTGAACCACTGCACTTACAGATGTAGCTCTGTATCAGAAGCAGCTCAAGTTTAGAGTACTTCCAAGAACCATCTCCATGTGTCCACGCTGGCCTCACAGGCAGTAGACTCACTCCAAATCTCACTTGTCCATGTGATATCGGACAATAAGCCCCTTTGCAGAAGGAGCCCAGATAGTGCAAAGAGAGGTCCCATCAGTTGTACCCTAAAACATAGGAGTTACCTGAAGTTTTCAACACATTGTTTATTCCAGCTGAGTCAACCCAGAAGCCAGCCTGGGCAATATTCCAGCCAGCGGGCAAGAGGCAGGTAGCAGATTTCACCTCAGGACTGCCTTTAAGGCACTGTATAACCAGGAAATGCACAGTCAAGTACACACGTGTGCGCTTGGCTCCGTCAGAACTACTGTCCCATCAAAATGTATTCCCACCATCTATTTCAGTTATCTAACTCAAGTGCTCTGACCTACCCTCTAGAGTCATCTCCCTGTCTCCTGACCTCATGTGTTGCACTACACCCCAGTTAGAGCCATAACACTAATTTTAGAAGATAATGTTAAGAACACACATTACAACCGTGTGGTCACTGTAAAGCTTCATGGAATCTGGCTCTAGATTAAGTTTAGTGCCTGTGTGCAAGTCTGCAAGTGCTTATAACTCACTTTGAGAAATCCTCAGAGTTTCTCCCTGTTGCCTTTACTCATGTTATAGTAATTTCCAATAACACAGGACAGAACCTTAAAGTTCCTACTGAGCAAACCTCCTTGAACATTTTTCCTGAGCCTGTAACACTAGCTCACTGTGTGCTTCTGATCTGAATGCGGATGAATTCCCATGAGAAAGGTTTTGTCTTTTCCCTCGTCATTCATCTCCACCTGAAATCTCCAATGAACACTTCCATGAACTCTGTACCATCAGAGCTGGACACGTAGCCTCAGTTGATCTTTGAAGCCACATTCTGGATACATCAGCAAACATCTCCCACAGTATTCCTGCAGCTGCAGCATGTCAACCGGGAAGCTGTTCCTTTCTGCTCTGTGAGACCTGTATTCCTCTGCTGCCAGCAGCAGCGTTTCAGTTTTGGAGACTCCAAATAGGGAATTAGTCTGGTGGCTATGTTGTGAATCAAGAACAGACTTTGCATGCCTGACCACAGACTCCCCCAGCACTCCTACGCACATCACACAAGCTTGTTTTCCTCCTGCCTGGCTATACGCTGGCCAAGACACCTGATCCTTAGCCTCCCTCTATAGTAAATGGAGAGAAATATTTTTGTCTGGAGATGACTCTTCTTTTCCCCACTAACTCCACAGAGGCCAGTGGTGTCTACACCTCCAGCCTGGCTGAGGTTTTGGAGTATAACCCGGAGCCCCCATGCTGCTGCCAGCCTGCCTGCAATGCCTGGGCAATGCTGCTTCCTTATGCCTGGGTACCAATGCCAACAACCCTGCAAATGGCTACCTAGGGCAGATGGAACAAATAAAAAGGATGTAAAAGGTGGGGGAGTATACAGAGCTCTCACCTGATTCTTCCTGTATTTCCTCATGGTTTTTAAACCAGGATATCTGGGGCTCAGGGATGCCACGAACCTGGCAGTCCAACATGGCCGAGTTACTGGTGTTCACTGTCTGATCCATAAGGTGTCGCAGCAGGGCTGGTGCTTCTTGAGCTACAAGACAAAACAACACCTCTGTTTTACATTCCTGTAACTGTAGGGGTTTAATTATCTTCCCTATCAGCATTTTACTGATGTAAACTGCTATGGCTGTTCTACCAAGTTCATTGTTCACAGATTTTATTTGCCATTCCAGTTTGCTTAAGAGCATTTGGTGCGTACAGAGCACTCTTGTTACTCAGCGACAGCAGGTTATGACGACCAACGAAGACCCAGTGATGACATTGTTTAAAAGATTTCCTCAGTTCCATTACCAACCACATTTGTTTATTGAAAGCAATAAGCTTCTATTAAAGCTCAGGGTTTTGCATCATCAGGAGAAACAAACTGACACCAAAGTTTTTAACAATTAGCAGTACACCCTTGTAGTGGAGTATCTGTGCATCACTGATAGCCCCACGCAGTTCTGTATTCCACAATACCCATGAATGTGACTTTTATAGTTTACTTAAAGAGTACAGTTACAAATCATATTCAGTAAACTGACATAATCTAAAACCAGAAGCCATAAGCACAAAAGCGTTCTGTTACATGTCCCAGAGTCTTCATAAATTCTTCCACTTTTGCATTTCGCATATTTGGCTGAACGCAACAAGGCCTGGCCAAACCACACCACAGCCCACCTGCCAAAACTGTGTTGGTGAGAAACGCACCCATGTCCTCTGGCAGCCACAGATGCTGGAAACCCTGATGGTAGGAGCCAAAGCTGAGTGCTAGCAGGCCACACAGCATAGCAACACCACTCCTGTTTAATCTTTATCTACCAAAATTCATACAAATGCAATGTAATAAAAGACATTTCCATGACAGTCAGTGACAGTGAATACTAGAAGCACATCTCATCTGTTCTGCTTCTGCTCAAGGGCCTCCCAGCCAAGCAGAAGGTCATTTCAAAAACACTGTATAAACACCATGTTAAAGTCATCCCTGAAAGAAGCAAAACAACGAATCTTTCTCATCCTTATTTCAACCTTTTGCCACTCCTTCCCCCATTTTGTACAGAGCCGAAGGCTCTTCTACACAAATAAAGATATTTGCAACATTTATGCACATTATATGGCAACTTCCTCCTGTCACATTTGCAGCTCTAACATCATTCTTTTTGGTATTTTGGTCCCTTACAAACAGTGATGGAGAATCCAGGGAGCTCCTGAGCAATCTCAGAGATGAAAACGCTCTGCAGATTTCCTCGAATTCCCCAGTCTTGCAAGAACTGATTATTTTCAACCTTTCCCTTCAAGGACACTGCCAGGATGAGCAGTTACTAACATGGTAGGACACACATTACAAAATATGAAATAAAACAAAACAAAGCAGAAACAAACCCTTTGCAAATATTTTCTTGTAGACTGCAATAGATACCAATACACCAAGTTCAAGTATCATATCAGCTGTATTTCTGACGTTCTGTATTTGGAAGATTAGACTCTATCCTTTCAGAAAAACTGACTATGGAACATCTCCATCTTCACAATCATTCTGTTACCAGCTGTAAATAAAACTCTCCATAAAAATTAAGCCAACTTAGGCAGTCTGCACAAACCCTGTAGTACTAAAAGCACTTTTAAAGTAAGCTATCTTTGCTATGTTCTTACCCCTTGAAATTAATTCCAGCATAGTCATGACCCTACAATGACCATTTTGGGCCTTTCTGGGCTGCAAGTCTGTAGTTTCCACAGGCAATGCTATTTTTTGTTTACAGTGTAGTAGACAATTTGTTCTCTCTTCCCAAACAGTAACGCTCATGCGAGAGGCTGTAAAGTAAATTCTTCATCAAATACATACACAGTGACATGGTCAACAATATTTGCCTTGCAGCCAAGAAGACTGACTTCTTCTTATTGATAACACGCCTCGATTTTTGCACAGTTCTCATTTTTCACAACACTGTCTATGAACAGGCACCATCTGATGCACGTCCACATACGCACACTGAGAAGAGCTCCACAGTTCATATTTATCAGTGGTCCCTGATGGACATCCCAGCCCAGACATCCAAAATGAAGGTAGACAAGATGACACAACAAAGGCAAATCACACATTCTGTAAGTTATTTGTGATTAATTTTAATTTTTTTACAGCCATACACTAAAGATGGGTTTTCATATTAAGAAAAACTTCTTTGCTTAAAACTTAAGTCACCATTCACATACTTTCAATAATTTCTCTGCTGCAATCAGCTGATTTTTCAAGGACTTGGTCAAGGGGTTATTCCCTTTTGCAAACCTCCCATCTTCTCCCATTCATTTTTGCAGTGAAGCCAAGGGGGAAGTTTCCAGTGCCCCATTCTGCTCACCCCAAAGTCGAGGGGCTGCCCTGGCTGCCAGTATTCCCAGTGCAGGGCTCAGTGCCCAGGGCAGCCCCCCAGGCTTGTCCCCAGCCCTCATGCCTGCCCGCAAGCGCTGCCTTTCCAGGCCAAACTCTTCTCTCAGTTACCCCAAAGAACTTCATTTTAGGCAGAGTTTGGCGCAGGGGAGTGACAGGGGGGAGGGACAAGGTGAAGAAGGGGACTGGTGTCAGAGCACTCAGCTGACTCAGGGCAGTAAGGAGGGAAAATTTGCATTTCCAAAAGCAAACAATGGCAAACAAGGGGAAACATTACAATTTGTTCATTTTGGGGTATACTTTTGCATTCCATCCATTTTTGCCTTTTGTTATGATTTTCTGTTCACTTATTTTTATTAATCAGTACAAAAATATAAATACAAGCTTTAATTTTAACCCTTAAAAAAAGAAAGAAATATAATTCACACATTTCTCCCTAAATAATATATTACACAACAGAAGGCAAAGAAACTCCCCAAACCAATGAGATTCTCCAACCATCTGAGGACATCAAAAGTGACATCAGTAGTTTTTATCTGGCCACCAAGAACTGCTTTCCTCAAATATTTCCCGTGAGGTTTCTCTGTGCCTCCCAACACAGGCAGCCGCATTGGGATGTTACGACATCCTTGCACAGTGTGGCCGTCTGAGTGCTGGTTGACACCAGGCTGGTAAGAACGTCCACTCAGCAGTGATACACATCATCGCAATTCACAACAATTTCACAGAGGAATAGTCTAATTGTCACGTCTCTTTTTTTTGACCCCAACTCATATTGCCTGGCAACTGGCTGCTACAAGTCATCATGCTTCAGCTCCCAAGGCCGTGGAAAATTCATAATGTCCTGTCATCACCACCCACCTTGCCATCAAATGTCATCTCACAAAATAGCCTCGTAAAAAAGGGGATCCTGTATTGCAATTCTTTTGAAGACTTGCAAAGGCTAAAGACCGCACTTGACCCATTTTTAAGCAGTCACCAATGATTTCACTTGCTTTTTAGCCATATTTTAGAAAAAAAAGAGAGACCCAAGTCCCTTTGCAAGAACACATTGTTCTGGAAGCCATCACACTAATAATGAACAAAAGAGCTACTGTATACAAGCAGGCTATAGGTGACATTTCAAGATATAAATGATTATTCTTTTCTTTACTCTGACAACTTCCAGGTTATCAATTGTTTTCTAAGCATTTTAGGCTCCATGAAACTGGCATTGTGGGGAAATGCTATTGTTTACCCTTTCACACTTGACAAAAGCAATTCCCACGTGAAAGACAAGTTTAGCCGTGGGACACAGTCTCGATACCTAAAGGAGGAAATAGTCTGGTGAGTTCCCAAGCACAAGAAACTGTCATGTTGTCACCCTCTATTTTAAAAGCACAGCCACTTTGTTCCTTTGCTGTAGCTATTTTGGTCACTACGGTCTGTTTTGTTATGGCTTATGTAAATGCTATATAAATGATCAATCATAAATGTAACCAAAAATAATAAGAGCTATGTATTGTAAAAAAATAAAGTTATCAGATCTATTAAAAATAGTAACTTCTTCCTTATACAGAATTTATAATACACAGAAACATCTCATAGCAAAATCATGACGAAGGAAAAAAAAGGGGAAAATGCTCACAAGGAAGTCTCAGGTTGCCCTTAATTCTCCTTCAGCAGTTTGGCTGGTTCTTAATCCCCACAATAAATCCATTTGTCATTTGCATACCAAAAGCAATGACTGTTTTTAATGGTTTCAATTTTGAATTTGTATTTTTAAAATCATACTAAACAACTCACTGTGCTGGCGGCAACCTTGTCAGTCATGTTAGTGTAAGATTTCTCTTTTAATAAAATAATTACAACATTTCAAATTCCTGCATCTTCAGGCAAGGAGCAATACTCACACTTTTATCAGTAGCTTTTTACATTAGTGCAGAACTGACTTTAAAACTTGACCAACACAGCAACTGGAAGTCTACCTGGATTTATTTGGAGAAACATGGTTCATTTCTGTCAGTTTTAAAATCACCATTATTATAAATGATACGATAGGTCTGTCCATTATATCAACATTTTTATTTCTTCCCTGCATACTTCCTTTAGAAGATACCTTTTAAGATTAATGTACTTTAGTGTAGAAAATAATTTCAAATAAATAAGCATTAGAACTTGCTCAGCAGGTAATATTTATAAGTCCATCATGATCGGATTAAAACAAAAAATATATAGTCCAGTCAATCTCAAACTGAATTGTGCTCATTCTGCACATTCAAGTTAACTTATTAAATGTCCATTGTTGACTGAAAACAGCAGTTTTTAAAGTTAATCAGTTTATTCAGCTTTGACACTTTTGATGAGGCCGATATCAAAGTGGAAGAAAAGATTGATCCAAAGTTTTCCTTATTGCTCAGTAGGAGACAGCAAGAGAAAAAATATCAACATGCAAAATGTAGCACAGGGGATCTTCCAAACCCCAGCTTCCACATGCCTTGTCAAAGCAGAAAACACCCGTCTGAACTCAACTGGAAGCTCACGTGTTACGATTTTGTTTGCTATTCCTCCTATGTCCAACCCATGGGGGAATGTGCACCACCTCAGGGCCTGAAAGGTAGCAACAGTAATAAAAAAATCAAGATGATATGAGACACCTCTTACTGTTTAATGAGTCCTTTAATGTTTTACATTGCTTTGTGTTGTACAATCATTCCTTGTGCTTTTATATTTGAGGATCCGAGAGTAAACAGCCTTTTTGTTGCAGTGCTCACCTCTGATCGTAACGTCTTTCTTTTGAAGCACTTCTTTCCCAGTGTATATGTTCCTTGCTCGGCAGGCATAGGTGCCCGAGTGTGCCAGGGAAACGTTCTTGACGGTCAGAGTGAGGGTGACGGAATACTCCTTGTTGAGAGACCTTTTTGCTTTTGTTTGGTTGTTGACTGTCCTCGGTAAAATCCAAGCAATGTCTTTGTACAGGAATTTGTTGGCTGAACAGGACAATACCAAATTCTCTCCTTCAATGGGCATTTTTTCCAAACTAATGTGGAATCCACTCGGTACATCTGTCAAAAATCAAGAACACTTTTTAGTTTGTGCAAAATGAATGAGCCAAAATTAACATGGCACATATATTTTCCCTTTTATCAGGAAGCCTTTGAACTAATCGATGTCCTTGTCTTCCTGCT
>NW_010137890.1:9958-20990 GCF_000699245.1 Pterocles gutturalis
AATCTTCTCTTTCACATGCTAGACTCCAGCTATTCCTATAATTTGTCTTGGAGCTACAAGACACTTGGGCTCAGACATCACTGAAGTTGCTCTTGGAAGTAATGAGTTTGTATAAATGTTATGCCAAGTTAAGACAGGCTGGGGCAAGGTACCAAAAGCAGAATTATTTAAAGACAGCACAGTGGGACTATGAAAAAGGAGGAAAATTCTGATCTCAGCTCCAGCTCATGAACTGCATGAGAGAAAATTAATCTCAAGAGGACACTAGAAAAACACTGCAGCTCATCATGCTTGGTTATATTGTTTTCTTGCTATCATGAGTAGTCAGACAAATTATGTCTATTTCTTAAAAATGCTTCAGATCCCAAGAAATTATTGAATCTGTGATTACATGGCTGAGACTTCCCTTGGAACAGAGGTATTTACCCTCCATGCATTGAAAGTGTCTCAGCCACACAAGAGGAAAATACAAACAGTTCCCACTGGCATGGGTGGCCAGCTGTGTGCAGGTAACTCTAGGATGAAGATCACTCTATTCAGACTGCTTGGCATCAAACACAGATGAATAATATTTCCACCTGAGAGAAATCAAGGATCATTGCACCAACCATTTACTAAGTGTAAATATGACTTGAGTTTTCGTGAGGATTTTTCATAGCAGATGGTTCAGGCAGGAATAATTTAGCTGACAATGTAAAAAGACATGCTTGAAAAAAGTCACGTTTGCGGTTCATTGTAACATTACTGCAGCTTCCTCATCCTGGGGAGCAGTGCAGACCCGTGGTGGTGCTGACTGCCTCCCGGCTGCCTCCACCTGGGGCTCATCCCTCCAGAAAGGGAGAGTCACACCATTGACCTCAGTGAAAGTAGAAGCAAGTTCCTGAGAGAAAGCACTTCCAAGTGTTACTCCTAGAATGCAACCTCGTTTCGTTTATTTGTAGCCAATATTCTGATAAAGTCATTTCCTTCTTCTCCGTCACGTGACATTGACTTTGGCCACATCAATTGTTCTTTCACTGCTAATTTCTACAGCACTTGGCTGTGAACTTGACTCAAAATCGTAAGAATGGTTTGGTCTTTAATAAGGGACAATTTTGCCTTATTTTCTTGTCTCTTAGAGTGTGAACAGCTCAACACCAACGTACATTCAGTTGTGTGCTTACCAGTGTTGCTTAGGCTTTAACATCACAGCAGCAGGGACACATAAAGAGTAGATCTCCAGTGAACAATATCCCACACCTTCTTTCAGTAGCCTCTTTTACTAATGGACCAATCCATCAGAAAGCTTCCCCCTAAATCCCCACAAAGCAAACTGAGCTGCTTTGCCTCCCCAGGGGACACCACGAATGTGACCTGTTCAACTCTGCCTTTCAAAGTTCTCCCAGTTGACAGCCTGGCATCAGTTGCTCCCCTTAATATCCTCGTTTCCACAGTTAGCCATGAGTGTTAAACACATGAGCTCCTGCAAGTCCTGGATTGAAATTTCCTCTGACTGTAGATGCCTTCCAGGCAGAGGCCTGATTTCTGTTGGTTGAACTCATTGTGCTCTTGCAGTGAGAGCAAAATGTGTGCCTGTCACCAGGTGTAGTTCAGGTGTGTAGTCCAAAGATCAGCCTAATGGAGGCAGTGACACTAACATACTAGATTGGATATTGAAGCCTGTGTGTTGACTTGTTCCTCTTAGATTTCATTGGGATCCCCTTTTTTCCTCTCCCCAGCAAACAAAACTATAAGAAAAACTTCAAATTTAGTGAACCAATTTATGACTATCATCAGCATCCTTTTTGATATGTAAGGGCACATGGTGCCAGATTCTTGTCTCAGTTGAGAAGACGTAAACTGGGAGTGCCTCTAAGAAGAAACCATTCCATATGTTGGGTACAGGATATTTAGCTTAAGCCACCAAAATGTGGACTTGAATATAGTTGTTTTGTGTATGGACAAAAGTTTACAGCCCATTGAGTGACACAGGCACCTCCAGAGGGCAATGCAACCCATTGCCTTAAGATGAGTCAAATTCCAGAGATCCTGATGCCTCACACTGAATTATGAAATGATCCTACATGACCAGCTTAGGCTTAGATACCTAACTTTAAGGCTTACGTTAGATGAAGTGATTCCTATGCTTGATTTTGGTAAAAACCATTGAATTCAGACACACTTAAAATCAATCAAGGAGCCAAAGTTCTGATTGTGGATAAATACTTTGATCAAAGAAATTGCTTTGTCTTACTGTACATCTCAAATTGTTCTGATATGTGTTGGGAAAGTCAGGGTACAGGCCTGAAATACTGCTAATTTTTGGCTTACGCAGACGCCAATACTCAGCAAAAGCTAGGAAGAGCCAAGCAAAACTCTTAAGATGAAACTAAAGAACCCCTGGGACTGAGGCAAATGAGCTATTTTTAACGTAAAAGGATAGCGTGCCAACAGAACTATATAGTTGCAACTACTTCCATGGTGTCAGGTCTGGAGCTCTTCCTAGACGTGTCTTCTGTGAAGAAAGACTATTTTCTGAATAAATCTAGGGACAAAAGCAAAGTGCACAGGATTCCAAGCAAACAATTTGTTTAAAGGCTATGAGCCCCCTAATAGATGACACCTCTCACCAACTGTTACAGACTCAGGCTAGCTAAATAATGTGGCTGGGAATAATGTAAAAGTGTTTTATTTACTTTAGTGATTTGAAGCTTCCTGTGGAAATAGCTCCCAGGTTTCCTGATGGAAGATTTTGTTTATCTTTGCCAAGCACCATCAGGAATCTCAAAATAAAATGCGCTTAGTGACATTGGGAAACCAGGGAGATAAGGCAGAGCTGTTCCTGTTTCACCCTCTGTAATTGCAAACACACCCATGGCCCTGCTGTGTGCCAGCAAAACAGCCCAATATGTAGGAAAAAAAGGGAAGGGGGCTACCACAGTTAAACTGGGCATAAAGATGTTGTTACAGAGACCCTTTCCATATCAGCAAGCAGGAAAGCTTTCAGAAAACACCTTTCCACATCGCTTTGATGTAAGGCTGACAGCTACTTTTGTTCTATGAACAAAGATTTGTTTCAGAAATAAGTCAGTGTGACAACACTCCAAAAATGTCCATTTGACAGA
Organism: Pterocles gutturalis; assembly: GCF_000699245.1. NCBI lineage: Eukaryota > Metazoa > Chordata > Aves > Pterocliformes > Pteroclidae > Pterocles > Pterocles gutturalis. The sequence continues at coordinate 13,063 of NW_010137890.1, forward strand.
GGCCATAGGAAAGGAAAGCTATGGCAGAACCCAAGGACTTCATGTCCTACACCCTCAGGAACAGGGTATAAAACTATACCACTCTCAAAACTCACAGAAACATGTATGCAAGCCCAGAAATAATGAGAAATAACTCAAGAAAAGGCTTGTTCTTACTGGGTTCTCTCTGCTACAACTTCTTGTGCTTACTTCCTCACACCTACCTTTCCCTGAAGGGGTGGAACATGCCACCAGCAAACTAGGGTTGCTGGGACAAGCCCTGCCTTTTTGTCACCTTCCCAATGGTTTCTGCCTGTAGAAAAGACTCCTCACACCATCACAGCTGCTTCACTGGGGCACACGCTTTTTCTCATTCCCAAGACAAGGTCCAAAGGAGACTGCCTCCAACGAAAGGGATTCTTCCTGTTCAGGACAGGCTTTGTCTCCATCTGCTACTTGGAGTCCTTTCTGGCCTGTCCCTTTCACAGAGGGCAACTGCTCCTCTTCCTACAAGGGATCACCTTCTCCTGCTTAGGCACTTTCTTCTCTTATGCTTACTTTTGTGTGGTTCAGGCTGGCTTCATAGGGTGCCAGCAGACCCAACAACATGAGATAAACTAGCCCCAAGCTGTCACGAGACCTCAAATATTAGGTTTGGACTTATCAGAAGGAAATTCTTTGCAGTGTTCTGTCCATTTTGTTCACATCCATCAGCATTTAAGGCTCTCAATTTTTTTTTATTCCCTCAGCGCGTTTTTCATCAAATGCTGGGCACGTTTGTTTCATTGACATGAAACACAGGCAGTTACCCAGCCACAGTAATTTGGTCTCAGCCTGGTGGAAGAGAATTATGATTACACCATGCAAGCCCAACTGATGAGCTATGTGCACAAAACAGAAGAATGGGCTTAACTTGATTTTTATAAGGACAAAGAAAACCAGTATTGTTTAAACAAACTGCCTTTAATCAGTGCACCTGAGTGTCAGCAGATGATCAGGACTTTCCGTGTCACACCGTGGAAGTGCTCAGCTCCAGGAACTCAAAGGACAAAGCATTTCAACTTCACCACCGTATACAGAAAGTTTGCCACCAGTCAAGATATTAATAATTCCCAAGCCATAATAAAGAAGCCACTCCTCTTTCTGAACACCAGCCAATACAAGAGTCTTCAAAGGAAAGACAATAATATTCTGCATGTTCTCGTGCAAGCTTCCGTATCAAGAGAAGGATTTCCTTCTATCCCTGGTCAAGATCTAAGAATATGAGATCTAACTAGGAAAACTGACTCCTTCATGTCACCACACTAGAATATCCAAAGCCACCACCAAAACTTTAAAAGGGAAACTTGGATACAGCGAATAGGGCACATCAAAATTCAGCTTCATTTGGTTTCCGAATCTTCCATGGGACATTTTGAAGACTGAGGTGTAAGAGCTAGAGAAGGCCAAATTCAGACTCTTGCACATAAAAGAGCAAGAGCTTCAGTGAGTGACTGTCAGTGACTGCTCAAATTTACATGCAAAGTCCCCACATACACATGAGAATACAGCTCCATCGTACAGCACATTAATTTATAGAGAACTATGTGTCGTTGTTTAACTTTCTGTCCAAACAGACACAGTGTAAGGATAGAGACAAAAGCAAAACTGTGATCTGATAGCAGGGACAGCAGTCATCTTCAAGGTGGCAAATGTTCTTGTCGTGTCCATTAACAGAACATGGAGATGTTGTTCTTGTTGCTGTATTTTAATAAACAACTTGCTATGTGTCACTTATCTGTTTACACTTCAATAACTGCTTCTCATGCTTGTTACCAAATTTCTATATTTATAGATAATTGACACTTTCTAAACGTGTATTACTACAACTAGACAGAATATTTTAAAAATATGACTTTTGGTCCATGAAATTGTAAGGGGGACATTTTTCAAATAAGTTTTCTTCATTTTTTAACCAAATCTAATGAGTGTGTGTCTACTCTCTTTTGACATCTCTCTGTATAGTAACAGAATGAGTTTCACTAAAATAATTCGTCAAAATGAGAAGCAAGAGACCGACAACAAAACCAGATACGAGAAACAGCAAAAATTCAAAGGGATACATTAAAATTAATTTTTGGTTTTGGATTAAAGTGTCAGAATATTTAAACCTTTTTGTCTCTTCTCATATTTTGGAATGAATTACATGTTTTAATGGCCAACACTAAAACTTGTCATCAGCCTAAGTGCTCTGCGAACTATCACTTTCTAAACAAAACCAAAATAAAATCTTTCACCAGAAAAAAAATCCATTGTAATGTCATCTACAGACACTGTGCTTCTAAGTCATGCAGTACTTATTCTCAAAAACTCATTGGTTTTTTTTTTCCAGTAATTCCTGAAGTCAAACATTTAATATTTTATTTCCCTGCAAATAATCTAAACACATCTCATAAAGGAAAAATAACTGGAAAAATATGTGCAGCTAACACGATGAGTCTTCTCAGGGCCATGGCTCAAATGACATTCAAGGTTGTCTTTTTGAGGATAGGGAACAAAACTCTATAGTTTGGTACCCTGCCACTTTTCTACCTACAAGTTGCCATAGTCCTTGAGAGCTGTGGGGGGCTGCCCAGGTACCCCAGGATTCCCTCCTCTGGCACAGTGCTGCCTGCAGACACTGGCACTGCTCTGGATGCTATGTCGTGAGATCTCCTGGTTGGCAGTAGGATGAGGCTGTAGACACCATCAGTGTCACACACAAAACTGACTTACTTACTAGCATATGAAAGTACACTAAAATTTCATGTATAGAATAATTGCAGAGGCTAGGTGATTTAAAAGGGGGAATTACAGGTTGCCATACTTGTGAGCAATTTGTGTCATGCTGGATACTCAATGGAGGGATGGGTCATTTAACAGATTTGGTGTGCTTAGAAATCGAGACCAGCTGCCATGAAAAACTCTTCCAGGATCATCCAAAAACATGGTATGAGTTTACAGGTGCACACATTACAACAATTCTCAAACTATGGTATATGAAAAAGCCACAACAGCCTGACATTTATAAGCTCAGGACCAGGAAACACATTTGGCTCTAGTGGGAACTCCATCTTACCTGTTACAATGAAGCTGACGTTTCTTTCAGCTTTTCCCACTTTATTGGATGCCACACAGCTGTAGATGCCAGAAGATTTGGCTTCAGCTACAACAAGAGTGCTAGCAGTCTGCAAAAGAAAGAAGAGGTTTAGCTCTCATTGGATCAGGAACTTGGCTAAAGCTTCCTTTCCCTTTTTCCTAAGTCACTGTTGACAGTCCTATGATTCAGTCTCTCCATTCATTCAGTGACAGGCACCCTGGGGCTATTTAAAGGAGAAGTCACCATATACAGTTTTGGAAAAAAATACAGTTCTGGAAGAACAGAAAACAAGCTCTTTGGGAGACTCTTCTATTATCAGAGCCATCGTAACCAGAAATCTTTGCATCAGGCTGATTCATCTCTTGCTATTGATGTAACGATAAGCTACAAAACATGAAGTGTGACACAACGTGGTTCTCCCAAGGAGATGAAAAGCCTGTAGGGCAGCCAGACTGCAAAGGGAATAAGTGAGGAATGCCTCAGGCACTTGGATAATGCTGGGGAAAAAAATAGCTCCATTTGTCACTAAATGCATTTGATTTCTCTTTCACTTTCTCAAGTGTCAGGTAAGAAAGGACAGAGGCAAGAGAGATGTTTACTTGTTCTCTTTTTGAATATTTCCTCTTCTTTGACTTAATATTTCTATTATTAAATAATAATATGTTGGGTTTCTTTATGTTGTATTCTATCACCATCTTAAGAGATTCAGCCTACTAAATATATTCACAAAGTCATTGGAAGATGAGACCTTGGAAGGCCAGGGACAAACACCATCTGATGTGCTTTTAGAAAAATAAAAACCATTGTAATAATAAGACTTCAGCCTTCATGGCATGGTCTAATGGCTTGCACATTAAGTGAAAGAAGAAAGTCATGCAGAAACAACTGAGGTGTCATTCTGATAGGAGCTGAGACATGGGGCATGCCCATGGAACTCAGCAATGGGACGTTCTCTCAGGTACAACTCGGCAGCTTAATTTTCTGTCTTTCTGTCTCCACTTTACTTCTGTAAAATATGTGTTGTCTGGAGTTACAGGCAGAGCTGGGACAGTGACGAAATCAAATTGTGTGGCCGTGGAATCCCGTTGTTTGGAATTATTTGGCTTTTCTGGAAAACTTCAAAATCATTTTTGTGCAATTAATACATTCTTTTAAGTCTGCCTGATTGCTGGAGCCCAGAGACAAGCATAAGAGGGCGAGTCAGTCATAAATAAGGACCAGTCATCTATATTTCTGCATAAACAGTGGCTGAACATTTGCACTGCTTCTGTGTCTCCCAGTCTGAGACTTCATGGCTATCCCCAAACTCCTTGCTGAACCACTAAATAATATAGATCTTCTGGTTTCCCCAAATATTCTTTAGTAGAAAGTCTATTACTTTTCCTACTACTTGATCAAACACAGTGGAGTCAAGTTGTTTGATTATGGTTTATTTGTTTTAGAAAACTGCCCTGCGGCAAAGTCAACACTACAAGTGATGCTAACAAAGCCTCTAACCTGTTAAGCTGTCTCAATGGTCAGCTACCCATGTGCTAACAACAAACTACATCTCATTTCCAGATAAATTTTTTCTAACCTACCTTTTTGGCTCTTCTGTGAGATGAAAGAGGCCCAGTAATACCAGAGCCCTTAAAAAAATTACATTGTTTTCCTAAATTCAGTAGACTCACCTTTACAAATTCCTAATTATAAAGCATGGGTCCAGCCCTGTCTATATTTTGTCATTCTCTTTGAAATTTTTCCAGTTTTTAAACATAATTTCATAAAGTGTGGACACGGGGCCCAGCAGCAGGATTCCTGCAGCCATTTTATCAACACTAACTCAGAACAGAAGGAAGTCCTGTAACATCTGCCACAGGGCTAACGTGGGTGGTTAAAAAATGCTTCTGCTATTCCAGACTTTCCACCACAAAATCAGCCTTTGTTACGTTAGTTGGTATTACCTCATAGCAACTTTGCCCAGGTAGGAACAGTGCACTAAGTCCACTTAAGCAGTATGACTGCAGTTACTGAGTGCAGTGGTTTCAGATTATGACTTTTATTGTGTATCAAATTACCCTAGAAAACATTCCTCAGCACTGAAATTCACTAATTTAAACTGAATTCTTCTCCCCAGAGCTGTTTTGGTTTTGACCAACTTGCACCATCTCAAATACTCCTACAGCACAGGCCAAGGATCACTCCCAATAGGCAACTTCCACGCAACCAACGTCTTTTGGAGGGTAAGCGAGATAAAAGTTATGAACACAGGCCTTAGTGCCAGAGACCAGTCATTGTATGTTTACTTGACTAAGGCAGAGAAAGCCAGAGTGTCTAGGAAAAAAGCAAGACTGACTCTGCAACAGAACAGAATATTTTAGAGACAATATGCCTCTGCATAAATCTTTTAGCTTATAAATTAGTCATAAGGATAAGATAACATTTCTTTAAATAGTTTGTGAGCCCTCCAGTGGTGCAGTCTGTGTTTTGCATCGTGGATGCCAGCCAAAACCAACCAGAGAAGCAGTGTGTACAAAACTAAGCCCGGCACGTCATTGCCTATTGAGCAATTACGGCTGTTTGAGATCAGTCTGTGCTACATGGTTCTTCTTTACAGCTATGGCTGCAAAAGGAGCAAAATAAAAAGTTCCCGCAGCCTTGCATTGTCTGGCTTCACAAGAGAGTTTCAGGCCCTCGATTTCAACCATGTTACATACAGAAAGTCTGAATCCAGTTGCCATGATCAGAGAGAACAGGGCAAATCCTTCCTGGCATGATTGGCATCTTGAGAATCATCTGTCCACAAACCCCATCTACCACCAAAGCTGTGATCCTTTTTCCTCCTTTCTGCACCCATCATCTCAGCTGAAGCACTACAGGCTCATCTCAAAGCCCGAGCTAGGCACGTAAATCCCATACTGCTGCTGCTTCTGCCAGCAAATACAAGAGGCATAAGGCAGAAATCTTGCAAGATGGAAGAGGAATTTACAGATGTTTCCATGGTGGAAACTGGCGAGAAAAAGACTGGGGGAGGAGAAAGAGAGAACAAAACAACTGGCATGATGATTGTGCTTGGAGCTAGGGTGGGCCAGTCTTTCCCCTAGAGGGTCTGCTTGAATTTCTCTTGTCTCAAAGTAGCTCAGACAGAGGATGCCCACTCCTCCAGCTGAGAGCAAAGAAGCAAGAGGAGGTTTCAGGAAATGGTTGGTAACTTTGACTCTTTCTTGACTCCTAGAAGGCCTCTGCAGACAAAGGCATAAACATGCTCCATCCAGAGATTGCTGTGCTAACTTTTCTAAACAGCCCATACATTTTAAAACCAACATACTGGCTTTCAGCATTGAGCAGGTTAGTTCAAGTCTGACAAATATTGTTGAATCCCTCCTAGTTATGCTTCTAAGAAAACATACTAGTTAAAAAAAAATTGAAATAAAATTTAAAAATGCTCTCCTCACCCCCTTGTATTTATCTTTGCCTAAAGGAATATTATTTAGGAACACCCATGTTGAAATATTGCAGCACAATATCAGATTGTTGTGCTTATGCCAAAGACATACGATCTGCATGCCCCGCATGTTGGCAAGGAGCACCAGTGCAAAACATCAGGACAACATGTTTCGTCTCCAGGACTGCCACAGAAGAAACACCAAAATATCTTCAATAGCAGGACATAAACACATGCAGGAGAGCATCCCCTTCCCCTCGGGTCAGGCAGGCAAGTCACCACTGTTAGTAGGCAGCGCTGCAGTTTCTCTCAGCATCGTGTTATCCAGCTTAAACAGGCCGTAAGACTGAACGCAGCCGGCTGACTGGCGAGGAGACCACGTTGCATACAACTATACCATGGGCTTCCCCGCTCCTCCTTCCCCAGGCCACAGGCAGAGCAAGGCAGCACCCGATTCACACCTCCCTCATGCACCAAGCGAGGGGATCAATTTCAGGAGCTGGAGGGAGCTACAGCTCGGCAGAGGCAGGTGACAAGTTCTGCTCATTGTAATCTCACCAAGGGCTCTGCTCAGCTGGCACCTCCTAGCCATCTGTTTAACAGTGTTGACAGCAACTCTAGTAGCACTCGGAAAGCCCCAGGAGAAGTTACAATGTGCTGAAAGAGGGGCAAGCTATGCTCTCACTGCTATCTTTAGCCTGGCTTCCTAGGAAGATCGCACTGTCTGTCCAACAGCCTGTCCATCTGTCTGCCAGTATCCTCTCCTCCCCCACACCCTCAGTAACTTCTGAACCCATTGCCCAATTTCATCCAAAATTGACAGACAACTCAAAGCTCATAACATCTCAAGCATTTAATGAAAAACAGCTGTTGAGTAGAGGAGAAGGATCAAAATGAGTGTTGTTGCAGTGAGCTAAACAGCTTTCTCTTCTGCTTTGGGTTGCAGATGGCCAGTCAGTACAGCTGTACTGGCCAGAGAGCTGGCATGGGTAGGGACTGAGAGCTGACATGACACATGCTTCCTTATCTCATGAGTAACAAGCAGACATGGAAGAGAGGTAGAGATTTAGGGCTTGGCATAGAAGATGCAGGAGAGATGGACTTTTCTGACTATCTTACATTCTACCTTTATGTTGGGCAGTTGCAGTTTTTAATAGTATCTAGTCAGCACCTGCCAGGTTGACCCATCACTGACAGCCAAATCAGAAGAGGACATGAGCTAGTCAAGGTTTGATCTTGCAGAATCTTGCTATGGGATCATTACTTTCCATTTTCCCTGAAGTCAAGTGGCTTTGTCACTCACAAGGGATAGGACCACTAAAAACGTGTCATAGAATCATAGAATCATAGAATGGTTTGGGTTGGAAAGGACCTTAAAGATCATCAAGTTCCAACCCCCCTGCCATA
>NW_010137891.1:0-19237 GCF_000699245.1 Pterocles gutturalis
GGTTTAGCAGGTTAGGTGGTGTTGGGTTGGTGATTGGACTTGGTGATTCTTCAGGTCTTTTCCAGCTTTATTGATTCTGTGATTCTAAGAACTATAGATAGGATAGTGACATGCAAGTGCTTCTGTCCTCCCTAACTTGGTACTTTTCAAACAATGTAGAAAAAGAAAAGAAAAAAAAAAAAAGAAGAAAAAAAAAAAAGAAACAAAAGAACCCCAGCCACCCAGACGCTAGGTGCCTACCTGTCAACATGACAGTACTTTGTTCTAGGTTTTTCTGCTGTTTTACATGTGCACAGTACAAACCAGGGAGACACAGGTGTAGCTGAGAACAGGATTTGGTACACATGAAATTACATTGCACTAGGAAGCCATGGAGGGAAGTATAACAACATATTCAGCAACTAGTGTGAGTAGGAGGTAGAAGAAACACATTGCCAGTCTCAGGTAGACGTTTTGGGCTAGCATCTGGTCTTGCTTGTGCAGAGTAGTACTTAATTCTCCAAATGGTCCTATGGAAATCCACTGAACTACTTATAAGGCTGTAATATTTGTGAACATGTATCAGTTTTTGGCCCTTAGGTTTCATTCTTTTTAACTTAATGTGCCAGTTAAAAATCTTGTAGCAGCAGCTTGGATTTTATCACAAGTGAATATCCTCATAACAGCCTTTTAAAATGCATAGGGGAACTTTTCAGACATAAAGGTCTTCACTTCAAGTCAGAAGAACAGTGCAGCAGTGTACATATGGCTTTTCTCATTGTACCACATAGAGAACTAATTGGCTGGGACGTTTGCCTACCACAGAGTGCTTCTACATGGCTTTCTGTCTGTGTGATTTACTTACTAAATGAATTAGGAACTGAAAGTTATGGCAACTGTGTAAGTTAAGAGCTTTTGCAACTCAGACAATTCTCAGGCCAGAAATAAACACAGGAACCTAAATTTGGGAAGACGTTTTTAAGTGCTAGACAGTGAATGCATACTTAACATATAAAGAGCTGCTGCATTTGCAGATGATTTCTCTGCCAAAACTGTTTGGAATTTAAGTCCAGCTTCTGCCCTAGAAATATTCTGCATGTTTCTAAATGGGAGCAGATCCATGAGAACAAGGAGGATAAATTGGTTTTATTCACATCCAAAATGTGTCCCTATCTTCTTTGCCCCTGAATCTGGCAGAGGTTTTTCCCAGTCTAACAAAATGTTGTGTGCCACAAGGCAGAAAATCCAGGGAAAAACAGAAGTTAGGTATAGTTAGAACTGAACTGAATCATAACCGAAGCTTTTAATGAGATTGATCAATTTAAAAAAGAAAAAAGTGTATATAGTTATAAACCTTTCTTATTCTTAGTTTCAAATTGAAACAAAAATGTAAACCCCACCCAAATAATTTGTCATGTTATTCGGCAACAGCTAGAAGTAGGTGCAACTTGAAATCTCAAATTAAATTTTGATCCCCTGAGATTTCTAGCCAAATCTGGTGGAGCTGGGAGGTCTGAATTGCAGCATCTGTATTAGCATGTGAAAGTCTCTGTCTTCTTCCTTACAGTCTGCCAAAGCAGTAAGAATGCTCTCTTTGTCTTTACAGCTGTGTCTTACTGTGATTATGCTGTGGAGTTTGTCACCACTATGGGATTAAAAAGAAGGATTTGCTGCTGTTTTCTCAACATCTTCCATGTAAAAGGAATATGTGGCACTTTGTGTGTGTGGATGTCAGTGTGATGAGAAAATTGACAAATGTAGGTAGTGAATCAAGTTGCTTCCCCATGGGTAGAGGGAACTGTTAGCACTGGCTTACATTTTTAAAATTCCGTCGTGACAACCCTTCAAAAGAGAGGAATGAAGTCTGGTTTAATGGGTAACCCGTTGTGCTATATTCTTAATTTACTAGCATGTTTAATGAGAAATCTGCTATCATGAAAGTTACAGCAGTTTACCAGATTCATAAAATGTGTTGTAGGAACAACAAAGGAAGTAATTGTATTTGTCTCTTATTAACTGATTTGTGTTACCATGCGTATTTTGTAAGGCTCTGAAGAGTTTGCAGAAAAAAAGAGGTTTACTTGCTTGTACACTGTTCTGATAGCAACTGTATATTGCGAAGGATGTTGGGTTATGGCATGAAATTCTGTGTTAACCAAAGTACTTGAAAGCTAATTGTATAAACTACTCAACAATAACAAGGAAGTGAGCAATCTGAGGAAGCCCCTTGTCTTTCTTTGAACTAGTGCATTTTTTTGTCAATGCAGATCTTGATTCCAGATAGCATATCTGCTGTCAATACAACAAAGACATTAATCACAATTAAGTATATGTCTGAGCATTGTCCATCACTGGAACCCAAGGCCTGGAGGAGAATCTAAGGACTTCTATTAAAATAATCTTCCTGTGTCCTCAGGGGGACTGTTGTTTCACTGAGGTAGACTTTATGGAAGTGCAGGAATTTTAAGATTTTTTTTTTTTTTGAGTAATGAAAAAAGTATTTTTGAGGAAGAAGGAATTGTATGTCCTCCAAAAGTACTTGGATGCAAAAGGGGGCCAGAGCTAAATGACAAGTCTGCCACTGCTCTCAGGCAAGAAGCAAAGCCACTTAAATCGCAGATTACAAATGCTCACAAATAAACCTGACCTGTGTTTAAATTAACTTGCATTCCCTTTCCCATCTCCACCACCTTAAGATCACCTTGATCTTACAATCTGTTCAGTAGAGATAAAAACAAGATGGCCAAAGCAATCTTGCTTTCAAAGTATCTCACCAGTCAAAGTGTTTAGGCATTGTCGTAGGCTGCTGCTTATAGCGTGTCTCCTGTAGTCATGTACAGGTCAGTGTTCAGTGATGCCTGCCTCTGTGTTTTGGAAAAAAAAAAAGAGTGACTTCACTTTGCAGGAATATATATGCTGTGTGTGTGATGAATTTGTGCCTTTTATAACTGTAGCATTTTCTCAAGTGCCTCTGTGATGACTGTCTCCCTTGGTTTCCTTCTTAAATTCCCTTTTCAATAGGCTCTGCAGATATTTTTATCGACAGCTGTGAACTTTTTTTAACCTTAATTAGAACTAATAAATATTGTCATGTCACATGTACTGTTTGAGGCTTTTCTTTTGTGGAAGCCCCTTTTGACTTGGTTGTGGTGGTGACTTTACATAGAAACACAACATTTTGCATTTCATACAGAAGCCAGTGAGGTATCTTCAGCTTTTCTCAGTAAAGAAAGCTCTGTAAAGAAGGAGAGAAGGATTAAAAAAAACAACTAAAAAAAAAAAAAGAGCCCTCCCACCCCCCCCCAAAAAAACAAACATAAAAAAAAAATCAAACCACATTTGGTAGTAATTCCTCCCAACATATAGATGGCCAACTGTCTTACACTTCAGAATTAGTTTTTATTGCTGTAGGTGGATTCGGAGTGTCCCCATCATGAACATACCTCTCTCACAGCACCTTCTTTACCAGAACACATATGGGCAGGGACAGATTTTATAGCTGCTCCTAAGAGTCAAGGGCAGGTGGTATGCGGCTGTAACTGGAAATGGGAAGAAATAGACCTGGCAGCAAAAAGTGCATGGTGTAAACATAAAAAAACTTGGAAGAAAAGAGAGACAAAAATCACTGGCTTAATTTCATCCAGCAGCTCGGTGTCACTGCTAGAGAGATAATGTAACCGAAGAACAAATTCAGCCTTGGGAAGGGACCTGTGTTTCACAAAGAAGTAGTCTATGGACACTGGAGAAAGCGTAACCATCCTTGTGAAAAACCCATCAAAAGCATGCAGTGCTCTATGTATACTTATACTTACAAGTTATAAAGGAGCAAAAATACCATGAAAGCAAATAACCCTCAACTAATCCTCTGCATGCTCTATGAAGTACCCGTCCCCTAAGAAACTTATCAGAACCAGCAATGCATTTCACAGGCCATCAAAGCAGCTCACAAATGGTTGTGACTTTCTTAAAACACTTCTGCCTTGGGTCAGATTTGACCTACTTCTTTAACCCTTTGTTCAGACATATCCTGTGGCATCCCAGAGGAGGTACTGAAATGGTTGGCTTTGTTATCACTATCATTATCATTTTTATTGTCCAGAGGAGGGCCAGGAAGATGATCAGAAGGCTGGAACACCCTCCCCTATGAGGACAGGCTGGGAGAGTTGGGGTTGTTCAGCCTGGAGAAGAGAAGGCTCCAGGGAGACCTTAAGGCAGCTTTCTAGTACCTGAAGGGGGCTACAGGAGAGATGGGGAAGGAATTTTTATCAGGGAGTGTAGCGATAGGAGGAGGGGTAATGGATTTAAACTGGAAGAGGGCAGATTTAGACTAGGTATTAGGAAGAAATTTTGTACTGTGAGGGTGGTGAGACAGGTTGCCCAGAGAAGCCGGGAATGCCCCATCCCTGGAGGTGTTCAAGGCCAGGCTGGATGAGGCTTTGAGCAAGCTGGTCTAGTGGGAGGTGTCCCTGCCCATGGCAGAGGGGTTGAAACTAGATGATCTCTAAGGTCCCTTCCAACCGTAGCCATTCTATGATTCTATGATTATTAATTTATGTATTTATTTACAAAGCTTTTAGTGTGCAATGAAAAGACTATGTCAGCCAGGGGGCACTTCATTATTTCCAGCAGTCCAGTGTACAGAAAATTAATTTGGACGAATTAATGCAGGAGAAATACATTTTGTATAACATCTGTAGAAGATACTAATATGATTTCCTGAGAAACCAACTAGAAATCACACTCATTGTTTAGGAGAGGGTAGGATCCCTTTGAGCATTATTTGGCTAAATCACACAAAACTCACTTCTAGTATGAGAACTGAGGATCATTTTTTCCTTTCACCTTGGATAATTATACCAATTTACTCATCTGAAGCAAATCCCAAAATATTTGAGGGATAAGTTTTGTCTTCTGTCTCAAGGAAGGATAAATCCCCCATGGCCCAGTATGGTTGCCTTAGAAAAAAATAGTCCAATAATGAAAGGCAGAACTGCCCTCACCTTGTACAGAACCAAGATAAATAATTGGTATCTACTGGAAACAAGGGGAGGTTTTCTATTTAATTTAGGAAAGTGCATTAGGGCTTAAGATTTTGCCACCTCGTTTGAGGTGTTCCGTTACCAGGGCTGCTGAGGCACTCCTTGTCTGCCTGGTCTTCCTCTGTGCAGTGAGTGGGGAGAGAGGACCTCCTTGCCTGTGGGTTCAGCCCACGCAGGGCTGGAGGAGTCCTCTAGACACATCCTTCTCTCTCACGCTCTGTGTAGGAGGATACCTAAATTGATGGGTTTCTAACTTCAATATCTCAGTTACGTGTTTCACATACATGGGATTAACTCGTATGTAATGCATGTGTTTCACTAGTTCTGCAAATAAATTAATAGCAAGGTGAGATGTTTTCAGAGAGCACATGATATCTACCCACCTAGAGAGCAATTCAGGAGCTGAAACACAGTTGACTTTTGCCTTTCAGTTGTCTGAGGGCACCTTGTCCAGCCTCCACCTGCTGCTCCAAAAGGTGGCAGCTCTCCCAGAGGCCATGTTGTCCTAAACCAGCCCTGCACAGGTGGCACAGATGCTCTTTGGTTACTGAACTAGGCAGCTTCTACCTCTCACCAACTGCTGATGGCAATTAGGTACTTAAATGCTTCCTTGGGGTATTTAGCATTGGAGAGATGCAAACAGGGATAACGCAGGCCCTGTCAATCTAACGAGATGCAAGTTAATAAATTGAATGTTAATAGGTAGCTACACACATGATATGTTAATACATGGCTGTTCTTTATGCAAGCAGGCTACACAATTATTTTATTGCTCATTGGAAAGAAAAACAAAGGCATGATATTCTAGTCAGTTAGAATGTTGGCAGTGTTTGCTAGAAAGCCTTCAGTTAGCAGCTGAGTGCCACGTTAGGCTGTAAGAAAAAATACACCTGAGTAAGAGGGTTTGTAAGTTAGTTTGTGTGATTTGTACCATCAGTGGCAATAAGCTATTCTGAAGCTAGGCTAGAAAAAACTCATAAATAAATTTTCAATAGCTGTGATAAGCTGTGAAACACACACTAAGGGTGTTGTCCATTGAGTCTTTACCCAGTGCCATGCTGGCTCATCCCTGTTTTCCATTCTTCCTGGCCTTGCTATAAGAGGCAAACAAAGTTGTTTTGAGTTTTTACATCCATTGTAGGTCGAAGACAGTCTTAGTCTGTGTTTTGGTAGAATGTGAGAGATACCTTTTCTAATTTAGAAGTAAAGGGTTATTAGCTTTCACCCAGGGTTGGTTTTTGCTACGTGCACAGGGAATTTTCTGTTAGCAATATTTACGCTCACTCCTTAGTGGAATGGCCTTAACAAAATAATAATTCTCCATCCAGCTCCATTTACTCTGGCATCTACAGACTGTAGACTCCCTCCCCCCATGCCTCATCCAAATCTAAGCAATTCGTTCATCTGACCTACAGCAGAAGGCTGAGCAAAGAGCCAGCCCCACTTACCCAAGGGCATAATGTCATTGAATGCCAGTAGTAGCTTTCCGGAGGAGTTTCTTTGAGTGCCATTTCCCTGCAGCAGCAGAGACTTGTTGAAGAAGTGCTCGAGGAAGCGGTACCCAGCAGAAACAACCGCCTTTGGCTGATTGGGTTTGTCACATGGCTTGGTTCGCTCCTGCACTGCCGTCTAATGGGATTCAACACTGCACTTGAATATGCTCTGATGCTTGGATGGGAAGGAGGGGAGAGAAGGAAGCGTATCAATAATGCACCGAGGCATCCTTGTCAGCTCTCAGCCTGTTCACTCCCAATTTGCATATGCTCCAAGTTGTAAGGAAACACTTTGCACAGCAGTGTTGCATTTATCAGAAATTACATTATAATTTCAGATGTGGAAACTTCTATTCCAGGTCTGAGGCAGTAAGATGTCCCATTGGGCTGTGCAGTCATTATCTTAAACAATTGAAACGCATGCTTGCACTTAATCAAAATCAAGGGGAGATGTTACTCCAGCCTCCACTTGCCAGTTCAGCCCAAAGTGGAACAAGAATATTAAACTAAATTAGAAACTGTGTTATTTCCCAATAATTTCTTTATGAGCGATAGTATGGCCAGAGTGCTTTTTCAGAGGTTGCGTCGTTGAGCCAACACCTCTATCTGTCTCTGTAAAGCAAACTGCCCCCAAAGAAACCCCCTTCTCAGAGGAGGGCAGTGTTCAGGTGCATTTAGTATCTGTGCTCACACTTCTCCTCCAGTTCCTTCATTCTGCCAAGCATCAGCTGCCCATCAGAGGAAGCCTTGCAGTGCCGGTGGAGGGGTGGTGCATCAGTCATTTCACTGCCCTGGTTTCTGCTGGGGACTGGCTAGTGCCGGGAAGCAGAGGCTGCAGAGATGGAGCCTTTCTCTGCTTCCTCCAACGTGGCATATGGGAGTTTGTAGAGCGGTGAGAACTGGGGCTTGAAGGTGAGTACTTGCATCCCTTTCCTTTAGTATGTTTCCATTCTAGAGTTCGATATTTTGGGTACTCAACAGCAATGGTAAACACCAGTGCAGAAATATGCACTGAGACCTTTCTGCAAATCAAAGTGTTAAGCTTCTGCCACATTTTTTGTTTGCGAGGTGATAAAATACTATGATGTAGCCAGAAGATGGCAGCCTTTATTTAAGCCTCGAGCCCCCCTGCACAGTGGCCACGCTTCAGCACAGCTGTCTGCAGCTGGTGGCTACTAAAAGTAGAGCCCTGCAAATGCTAGGCTCTGCCTTTTGTCATTTGGCCAGACATCCTGGATTTAGCCAATGTTTTGATTGAAATTATGGTGCTCAGGCTATAATCCAAGGAGTTTTCAAGTGAATGGTCTGGTCATGAAAGTCCAAATGCCAGCACAAGCAGTAATTACGTCCTTTGGTTCATTTTTAACCCAATCTCGAGTGGAAGCTGTCTTCTTGAACCACGAGTGGCAGGGGAGCTCACAGTCACATTTCATAGAGAAAGAGTAACCGTGGGAAGATAGAGGCAGCAAAGGATGTCTGTCTTATATTGTCTTGTGCTTGGTAAGGTCATAGGCAGTGCAAACTCACACCCCTATCCGATCCGTTTATCATCTGGGACCCCTGGAAGAGGAGACGGACAGCTCGGAGGCGCTGCTGACCTCTGGCACTCAGCAAGCTGCCAGCACTGCTCTGATAAAGCTTCCCTTTCCTCTCATAAGGAATGTGCTCTCACTTGGGAAAATGTTTTCCCTCCTCCTTCTATGTGTCCTGGGTTATACTGTCTCTGTTACGTAAGAGGAGGCAAAAAAAAAAAACAAAAAAAACCAACCAAAAAACCCTGAAAAGAGCAAGAAACAGGGAGCAGAAACTGGGAAGCCAGGCGCTACAAATGATCGGCAGAACAGGAATTGCAACTGGAGCCTGAAGCATTGATTGCCAAGTGCAGGAGCTGAGTGGGAAAAGAAAAAGTTACAGTTCACTAACAAAGAGCAGATTTAATTTCCCCTTCTGGATTTTCACCAAGGTGAAATTTGCTTTCTCTGTGTGTGTGTGTGGAAAGCAACCGTTGCAGGGAACATTTACAAAGCAGATCGGTTTGTTTCCAACTGCTCCATGGAAAAGAAACAGCCCGAAAGGAAGACAGCTGAGTAAAATCCTGTTTCCACAGATGAGGAGACTCCGGTTTTTACAATTTTGCTATTTCTTGATGCTGCTGTCAGGAACTGGGATCTGAGCTGTGTGCAGAGAACACAAAACCAGTCCCCAGCTTGTTCCTGGTGTGGTTTCTGGCTGGGGAAAGCCCTTGCTGTCAGGCAGCAGAACCTGGTCAATAGGACGTAGGAATCGACTGGTGGGAAACCTGCATGTAATGGCCCATCAGACTGCAGAACATTGGCACATCCCCCTGGGCAGTATTTTTATCCAAATATGTAATGCTAATTTGTGGCAGTAGTTGAGAGTATGTTTGATTCTAGGAAAAGAGATTAAGCGTGAAACCGGGGCTGGATCAAACAAGGATTGGAAAGTATTGCCAGTGAATGACTATCGAAGAGACCAAACACAGGCTGCAACCACTTGCTGGCCCAGGGTGGATTTTGAAGCTGGATGTACCTTCAGCACTCTGGGTGAATCTGGTCAGATCTCCACCTTGCCCTGTGTGAGGAGCACAGCTGGAGGGATGCTGCCTGACCTGGGGGAAGGTTCACATCCTCTGTGCCAAACTACAGAGACTTTGCAACCTGGCACTTCATCCTCGTGATGGTGGCCCCTTCCCAGACCTCACATGGTGAGTTCCCAGAACTCACATGGTGAGTTTCCAACCAGAGAGGTTTGGGTTGACAGTTTTGGAGGCTGTGTGACGGGCAGGTGATGAGGGAAGGAAAGCCTTGCTGGGCTGACAGTGTGAAGAAGCCAGCCAGTGGCTCTCCTCCTGCACCTCCTGCCTATCCAGCTCCTGGTGGCCCAGGAGCTTGGCCTGTTTCAAGGTCGCTATCCCCATGGGGCTGGTTGACGGCAGCCAGGGAGGCAGCAGCCGTGCTGCCCTGCACTGGCAGGAGTTGCAGCCCAGGGGAGAGGGGCAGAAAGGGGGTGGGAAGCATGAGAGTCTCACAGGAGTGTTTTTTCATCCCTGATGCCAATATCCATGGAAGGTGTTGAAAGGCTAATTATGTGACCTGCTGTGAGGGGCTTGGGCACAGCTGCTGTGGTATCTGTAAGCAAAACCAGCAATTTCATTAAAAAGAGGCAGGTTCTCTCACATGCATCATCTCCACCTTCTTACTTTGGACTGCCTGACCTATCTGCTCCACGGTGCCTCTTATTTCACTGCAAGTATGGAGGGTTAGTCTATTTTTTCTCTTTTCCCTCTCTTCTGCACCTTCAGGCAGTGCTTGCTCTGGTCTTTGCTTTATTTCCAAGCATCAAACAGCACCCTTTTCACCTGGGGCTTTCCCATTTCCCAGGCGTGTCAATGCAGTTCAGTTCCCACCGGTGCTGAGGGACTTGCTGTGGGCTTTGGCCTCTCTCACCTCACCCCTTTGGCTTTGAGAGGACAGAGCATGTTCCACCTCTGCCGAGGGAGTGCAGGGTTCTTCCTCCAAAAACTGGGGCACTCAGCACCCCTGGTTAGGGAAGGTCTCCAAAGGCTTTCCCACCCCATGGCCTGGGTGAGGACTCTGCTTGGTCCCCAGCAGAAAGAGGTGTTTCCACAGTGCTTCAGCCTCACCGTTTTAATAACAGCAGCAGCTCACTTGGGGAGTTGTCAGTGGTGATAAACTCAGTCCCATTCTGTTTCAAAATTGTTTTAAGAAAGATGCCTGGCTGTTTAATATTTAAGCTAAATGTTTAATGTTTAAACAGGGAAATTGTTCTGATTGTCAGAAAGGGCATTAAAGCAGGATGGAAAGCGGTCTATAATCTCTGACAAACGCTGCCCTTTCTCTGCAGTGGTGTGGTGCCTGGGAGCTGCAGGAGTTTCAGAAATGCCAATTTAAATCAATCTCTTTCATTTCATTTGCCGCTTCCCACTCCCACAGCAGTGAGACGTGCTTTTTCCCTGCAAAGTGGAGAACATCATACCTGGCCCTGTTTAGCAGTTTGAGACTAGTTCAGTCAAATTGAACTTCCACTTCAAAACTCAAACAAATTGCAATAGAAATGTGTGTGGATAAGGTGAAAAACAAAGCTGGACAGTGTTGCCTCATGGGTGTATTCCATATGATTTGGGGTCTCTTTTGCACATGCACAAAAAAGCTGTGAAATTCAGATGTCAAGTTTAAAGTCAACACAAAACTGAATGGCTCTAATTGCCACAAATACGCTTAAGGATGAATATTTTTGAACACATAATGACAGTGTTTTTCAGGTGGTGGAAACATCCTCTTGCAGGAAGCCTGTAATGGTGCAGAACCATTTAGTGCTACAGAAGGCTGGTCGGGAGCCAGCCTGTGCTCCCCCTGCTAAGCCCGCGGGCAAGCCCTGTGGCTACCCAGGCTGCATGCACGGGGTAGTCCTAGAGCACAGGAATCCTTTCTCTGTAATGGCTGGAGCTCGGGAGAACATATTCTGCGGGGACCCCCGAGCCAAACAGCAATTTGCATTAGTCTCTTTTCCCCCCTTAAAATGTTCCTGAGGTGGATGCTAAACTGACCTGTCAAATGATCTGCCAAAAAAAAAAAAAATCATTAAAAAAGCATTTAAAACTACTGTTTAGTGTGTTCAAAACCCAGCATTTCTGCTGCCTGCTGAGACTATTCTCTCATTTCCAGTGTGGGTAATTTAGAAGTGCATGTGTAAGTTCAAGGTAGAGGAGAAAGCTAAAGCTGAAAATGTAGATAGTCTTCTTGTAAATAATGTGTTCGGGCTTTTACCCCCAGAGAAACTGGCAGTGGCTGGCTGATCCTCACACAGAATGACTGTGAACAATGAACAAAGTAGCTCAGGAGATAGGTCCTGTCTGCACCTTTTCTGTGCAGTGTGTAACACTGGCACTGTGAGCACCTGCTCACAGCTGATGACGAGGGGCCACCTGAAGCACCCCTTCCCTTTTGAAAGGACTTCTGATTTGGAGCCCACCTGTGCCTAGGCTGAGATTGGTCTGCCCTTATGATGTCTACAAGGCTTTTGTACAAAAAAGTGAGAGAACATATGCATGTGGTCATCTTGGGCAGGTACGCATTTCTGTTGTTGTATACATATGAACCATATCAAGCAGAGCAAGGGTTAGGCGGCTGCTGCTTGTGATGTGCCTAGTGATTTAACACACTAGAGAAATACCACCTTCCACAAACTCACAAAAAACAATGCGAGAAAGAATCTGAACAAAAGTTTATTGAAGAGCTCCTCTTATCAAGGTTTCAGGACTATTGAAAGGCACATTTCACCCACGCTGAATGACAGTTGAGTTCATGGACACATACAATGCTCACGTGTCATGGCAAAAAGACCATTTAATGGTGGTACATTGTGAAACATATATTCCAGACTTCAGTTAAACACTAAAGTGAATATTTTATGTGTGTCATGTACATAAGAGCAGAACAGGCAGATGCATCCAATTATTGTAATTTACAAGGCAGTAATTCAAGCCCCAAATATATTTCTCCTCATTGGAGGAAGGCAGTACAGATTACGAGCAAAAGGAGGGGCAGCAAATTGACAGGGAGCCAGGAAGCTGCTGCCATTTGGAAAGTAACAGCTAGCACCTGCTACAAGTCAGAGGGGCTTTAACTTAGCTAACTCATTTCAGTCCAACAGTGCATAGCCAGGCTGGATCAGATGCTCTTGGGCTAGGAAGCAACTGAGAGCCGTGCTATGGCCATGCAGCACCAAAGCAGGCACCCTGCAGAACAGATAAGCACAGTTGTTTGCTTAGCAGGGGGAGGAATAAAGTCCATTCATACTTTCTCTCTTGCCCAGGGAAGCTGTGGATGCCCCATCCCTGGAGGTGTTCAAGGCCAGGCTGGATGAGGCTTTGAGCAACCTGGTCTAGTGGGAGGTGTCCCTGCCCACAGCGGGGGGGCTGGAACTTGTTGATCATTAAGGTCCTTTCCAACCCTAGCCATTCTATGATTCTATTTAGTGAGGTGCTTTGTGGTAATTACCTCTTTTCAATCAGATCATGGTTAAATTTCACGTTGTGATGATTAATAATTAATCACATACATTTGAAAATTAATTTGGCAATTCTATGTCTGATTTGCATGCTAATCTCTTCTGTGCAGCGGGAATGTTATGGGAATAACCTCAGATATTCTGAGCCACTAACTGAGGTGAATACATAAGGCCATCTACTATCTTATGTGGTAAAAAATAAAGTGGCAAGTGAAAACTAATGTATTCTCCAAGGCCTTGCTGCCTTTCAGGAAAGGTGTGATCTGCATTTTGCCTTCTCTGTGTTAGGAATATACCATTGATATTATCGTATCAAATCAAAACAAATGGACAAGGAAAAGGCAAATTTGAAAAACACCCCCACAGTTGATTTATTTCTGTTTCGCTGGTAGCAACTGCAGTAGATTTGATGCATTAACTATGGCATCAAAAAGAAAAAATCACAAGGAGAACAACTTTTGCCCTTTCCAGCTGTCCGTGCCACTTCTCTCCAAAAATAACACTCATCTGGTAAAAGGGAAGAAGAGGAAGTATTCAGCTTCCAATGGACACGTGGTCCCCACTAGTTTCGAATTAGGAGTCCCTTTTTATAGGCAAACAGCCCCGCAGCAGCCACAGAAGTGAAACACATGGTAGAGCTAAGCAGGCACAGCAGTCCCGGCACAGACGGCAGGTTCCTCTCCCAGAAGCTGGTGGTGAATGGTCGGGCTGGAACATCCTGGGGGAGAGAGAAGATGGTACCATTGCAGGGTGTCCCTTATTGCATGAGCAGGGGACACGGCAAACACCCCCTACTAGGGTGGGGAGATCACAGAGTTTTCCCGAGGACCACATCAAGGGGGGAAAGGAAGGTCAGGGCAGTGAAAGTCGTATTTTCTGTCATCTACAGGCCAGCACAAGTGGAATTTGTTGTCACTGGAAGGAGGTTATATTTGGCTTAAAACCATGGCCTGGGACTGGGCAGAACTAGGCTGACCTCATCCATTTTGCAGTCCCCCAGGCTCCAAGATCCATGCCCCTAGGTCTTGGCGATCAACCCCTCAGACAGGGGTAAGAATATTCCCTGGATGAGTTAAAAAAATGAGTACCATCAGGATGTGAGGTAACCAAAATCTTGTCGAAGCAGGGACTGCAGCCTGACTGAGGGGTGTGTGCCTGACCGGGTGACAACAAGAAAGTCTGGCTTACCTTTGACTCTGGCTCTGGCATCCAAATTTCATTCTCTGAGATCCTCCCCATACAGTGCAATATCTAGAAGAAAGTTATGTGTACCATGTCAGAAAAAATTAAAATGCACACTACTTTCAGTTTTGGAAAAGCAGAGCAAGTCAGAGCAAGGTGACATTGATAAAAGGTATAACTATGACTAGCTGAAAGTGCTTTGAACCAGAAAAATGTGTAGTGATTTCTCTGTTTATATCAGCAAAGAGAGAAGAAGGAGGCAGTTTTGGTAGCTTGTGTAAATATCTGACAGCTACTCATCAAACAGTGGTTTGCCTAACCAGTATTTTAAGGATAGAAGGACAGTTTCACAGAGTAATTTGTAAAAAGTAGGACTTCACTACAGCTTCTCCAGATGTTTATTTAATTTTTTTTTCCGAGTACAAGTAAAAATGCTTTTTCACATGACAGTTTGAGAAACAGCAAGGTGAGGTTGCCGTGACACACTCCGGACACAAAGCCTGTTAGGAGTGCTGCTGCTTGGATCACAAACTAGAAAGAAGAGAGATACAACTCTGGGACTTTCAAGGCACACAACTACAAAGCCATCTCTTGGCTATTCAGGCAGTACAAAGCTCACTGAGGATTTTTCTTGAGAATAAACTGACTGTAACAATCATAGAGGTTCTCAGGGGCAAATGAACGTCTCCAGAAGAGAAAGCTAACTGTCTTTGTAACTACTACTCACATGCATGGAGAAAAGAGAAATTAAGTGACTTGAAACAGAGCAAGTAATGAGGATTACAAGGCGAATATGATGTTCTATCAAATGGAAACAAAGGGCTGATTTTCCCTTAAATAACAGCTCCGTGGCTCTGCCATATAGCAGTTGTAACTGTAATGTACACCCTCTAATGTTTTTTCCCCTCCCTCCAGACTGTTGTAAAGGCATTTCACTGTGACTGGGAACCCAGCCCAATGCATGTCATTCTGAGGAGATTTAGACATTATCAGAGCCGCCCATTACGAATTCATAAAGCCGAGCTAACGGTACTCTCGTAAAAGGAGAAGCAGAAGGGATAGATCAAAAATGAGAACAATGCTCAGATTTCCAGATGGCTGCACAGGAAATAGCTGTGAGCATTTGTAATTACTAAAATTACTTTTAAAACATACAGTGATTAATTTGTTAGAAATTGTAGTAGCATATCTAAGGGCAGCATCAGGTTGGAGGGTTTTTTTCCTCTAGACATGAGGTAGACGGCATGAGCTTCATTTTAAGTCTCCAGTGCAGCAACACATTGCATAATTTTCTGATTTAGGTGAGATTCTTGGCTTCACTTTATTCAATAACAAACTAAGTAAAGTTTTTTAAAAAAAGCCTTTGGTTCACATCCTTTTCCGGGATTGTTCCCCATAAATTCTAGGAGCCTCTGCACAGTTACAGGGTGTGATGCACAAAATCAGACCCTGCAAGCTGTACTTAATTCTTTTTAACCTTTTAATAGAGATGTTGAAAGCAAATGAACAGTCTGTACCTCTCTGGCTGCTCTCTCTCCTGCCTGTACGGCCCCCTCCATGTATCCACTCCATTGGGTAGCCGTCTCCGTGCCAGCGAAATAGATTCTGTCAATGGGCTGACGAATGATCCTTAAAAACAAATGGAGAATGTCAGATGACAAGTAACAGGAAGGCGATGATCCTTCTAAAAGCAATTTATGGGGTTTGATGGAGTGCCCAACTTCAGTTCTCCAGAATTCCTGCAGACCCAGGCCAGGGAGCATGCTGTGATAATCTGTCCCCGCAGGACCACCTACTTGGTTCTGTACACAAAACTCGAGATCTGAGAAAGAGAAAATCTAAGGCATAAATCAGTGTGCCCAGTTTCTGTGCAAAATAATATGAGCCTTATTTTAGTGCTGGGATAAGGGATAATCCTAATAGCCTTCAGAAATGCAGTGCAGCTGCCAGATTTATGTCTTCTGCATGGTAGATTTGCTGTTATCCTGCCATTACAATGGGATGTGAATGATGTTTTTGCAGTGACGGGTCACTAATACCAGCTTCTGTTTGGAGGCTGGACTTGCCTGGCTGCAAGCCGTGCCAAAAGGGCACTGCAGCTGAAGGCCTCAGCATTCAGGGAGTTGAATTTACCCTGTAGGGTCATATAAGCCAGCCCTTCAGCTGTGCAAAGCTGCACGAGCATCCCGGTCAACGCAGCCATAGGTAAGGAGCTCCCTTTCCCACAGAGATATGTGCGTGCTCTAAGAGCTCCCATCTAATCCCCTGATTAGGTTTTTGCTGTCTGCATGACACCAGCTTCCCCACATGAGAGGCCTCACCCATCACTACCCAAGTGTTCAGATAAATTACAACAGCAGAGGCTGTGCACGGGATGACTTCTTCCCACTTGCATCTTGGCACAGAGGCAGGGTGTAACTCTGTGATGGACATACTAAGGAGCTCATGCTGTGATGTGCTACATGGTTTGTCTGGTCTTTGGCTATGGATACAAGATTTGTCTGATTGTTCCTGTTACATGCTGAGCCATGCCTTCCACACGCTTTTAAGCGACATACCTCCTACTAATCAGTATTATCTAACACGTTCCTTCAGGAGTACAGCAATTCTTCATGGGGAGGGCATGGGAGGCTTTGCTGGGTGGGAGGAAAGAATGAGTTTTCATGTAAGGGTTTTGTGTCCTTCCCTCATGATGTGACTCAATGGGCTTCACTGGAACCTGGTGCTCCAGGTACACAGTCAGTAGAGACTCTTCATCTGTCCAAGATGTGTGTCCTCAAGGTCTTAGAAAGCATTAAAGGGATCTACTGCAAACACTGTAGCAGCAAATACTGTAAGTTACCTAATGGGGAAATGTTTCCTGAACTAGCAGGTGTCTTTGTGACTGTGCTTTGTTTCCTTGAAAGTCACAGGAGAAGCTCTGCTCTTACTAAAGTCAGTAGCAAGATCCCTGTAGGATCTGAGTAGGGGAGCAGAAAGAGGGTTGGAGTTCCCCTAATATGCTACATATGCCATAAGGTGAATCACTGTACACGAGCTAAGAAATGTAAATGAGAAAGTAAAGCATTCTCTGGTTTACCTTCCATAAGAATACATTATGCCTGGTGGGAAGTAGGCTGTGTAACAACCCCCTGAATATTGTTCCATGCTCCAGTTCTTTTCTTCATAATGCACAGGCTGTAAGTATTAGCAAACATCAGAGAGTAAAACAGTGTCAGAGAAACTGGAAATAAAAAACAGATTTCCTTTGAATAAGGACAGAACAGGCTAAGGATACCTGTCAAAGGAGTGCCATGTCACCTGGCTAATGCTATCCATCCGCACAAAACAAATCTTTGTACTCTTACAGAAGCACTAGCCTCCCATGGGGAAATGACATGACAAATAAAACTGTGCATTGGCTTCTCTTTGCTTGAAAAGTGAGACTGGCAGCTCTTTTCTTCCTGTAGTACATGATGCTACCCTCCCCTTGGGAGCACAGATTATATGGCACAACATCCAATTTTAGGTACACATTTTAGGTACCAGGAATTTTGGCTTCATGGTCCAGAACAAAGGAGCAACATTACTGTACAACAGAGGTGAAAACAGGCATTCACTTCTTACATGTAAAGCCTCTTCCATCCCCATTGCCTTGGCATATGCTTCACAGATCTTCTTCTTCCTATATGAAAATAAAATCAGTCAGAAAAAAAAATTGGAAAAAACCTCTCAGCTATTGCTCTTCTTATAAAAAAATCACATTTATTGCAATACAATGGAAAAAAAGTTGGGTTTGGCTTGGTTTTTAAGTCTGCTTTCAAGTTCTTATCTTAACATACATATTTTAAATGCTTATGCCTAAATGTGACATCCAAAATGGACCCAGGGAATGGGAAATAAAGGTTGATTTTGGCAATGAGCTCTGAAAAAATAAATCTTTGTACAGTTATTTTAGGATGCAGAGCCAATTCATTCTCATGTTCACTGGTGTAAGACCAGAAGAGAAGCAATATAAGTCAATGAAATCCCTACAGATTTACTATAGCTGAAAACAAAATATGAGCTGGAGAATACTACTCACATTCCTAAGCAGAATTCCTCTTTCACTTGCATGTGTACCAAAAATCACATTTAGAAAGTACTGTTTGTTCCTTTCACAAACTAATGGAGAAACTACACTATTGTAAACACGGAGGTTTAAAAATTTTATCACCCAGTCTGAATGTGAAGGACACCCGAAACTACGCATACCAGCACTCTCTATATCCCCACAGTGAAGCATTATTCAGTGGAGATGCAGTCTGGGAATGTCTTTGGAAAAATCTTCTCAGTTCATACAGAGACACAGAGCTGATAAGCCATAACATGGAAGAGTGGCCAGGACTTGGAAACTCAGAAATATCCATAACTGAATGGATATTAGCATTAGTGTCTTGGCCTATTCATGCTAAAAGCTCAATTTTTGCCCCAATTTCCAGTACCTGTAGTTGCACTGAACATATATATATGTGCATATGCACATGCATATTCACACACATATTCCCATGGGGAGGCATCCCAGAGAACTGACTTATTTCTGAAAAATTTACAGTTTCTGAACTCTCACCTCTCTTCCTTACTGAGATGGGCCAGTTTAACAGCCTTTCTGGTAAGGATGAAACTGAAAAGAAAAATACGGTATATAAATATCATGCAGTGTCAGCACCCGAGCTGATTCGCAAACTCTTGCTTGAAATTACTCTAAAAAAAGACAATGAGCTTGACACTTTTTCATCATACCTTATCACTTAATAATTACAGGACACAGGGGTGAAAAGGCCTGTGCGGGGTACCCTGGGGAGTTAATTGAAAGGGAGATCGTACATTCCCAGGGGGCAGGCATAGAGGTCCACCTGGCAGTTCCACAAGGAAAAAGCAGGAAACTGTTTGCCACATGGGGTTTGGAGGAGGCTTACTGCTCTCAGGTCATGGAAGTTTTTAAGCCTTGAACATGCCCATAAACACGTACAGTTCAGTAGAAGTGGCAAGCTTTCCTTGCCAGATACTTAAGGAGTAGTTGCCTGACATTTATATTGGCCTTTTTCTGGCAGTCTTGCCTCAGATTACAGTGGAAACATTTGTAAAGATTGTTTGTTCATATTGGATAACCTATTTTAAAAGCCAGTCAATGCTGTTATATATTTTCCCATCTGTTTGTCCAAACGACAACTTTTTTACTTGGCAGTTTCTGCAGAATCCTGATTTCTTCACTGCACAGCTCCCCCCTGCTCAACCACCAGCTGATGTTAATTGTCCTGCCTCAGCTCAATGGGGGGAGGAGGCAAATGAGGATTTCTTGGACAATTGCATTTTCATATTGGCCCAGGCGCTAAATACAAGGCCCAACATAAGCCGAATACAGGCTCACAAAGCTAGGTAAGAAAGGGATCTATTTCTAAATATACTCCACAGCAAATAAAACATTAACTGAATGCTTAAAATTAACTACAGTGGAATTCAGCAACTCTTTCC
>NW_010137891.1:19268-51578 GCF_000699245.1 Pterocles gutturalis
TTTTTATTAGGCTATCTGTAGCAGAAGCTTCACCTAACAGCTTATATGGACTAGAGTGCACAAGAGGCTTGTCAGAAGTGCTCTCTTCCACCTATGGAGACTGTGAGAGTGGGAAATCACTGATGTAACCTGACCATTTTCCCTCTTCCTCCTCCTCCCACTCCTTCATACAAAAAGAAATATCAGTAAGTATAGGCTAGAAGCTCTTAACCCCATAATGGCAGGGAAAGATCCATCAGGTTTCGTGTCATCCAAGGTTATTCCAATCGGAGACTCTTCATCCTCAATGACGAAGCAACCACAGTAACCTAAGGGGGGAAGAGAAAACAAAATGATTGTCAGAGAAACTTGTTGATCATTGTTTCTGACAGTAATGAGCAAGGAAAATTATCCATAAAAGGAATTGTACAGTAATTCCTTCATCACCACTAATACCTACATGTCTGAAGTGTTTTTGTAACAGTCTCTCTCCTCTCTTCCCTCCAACTCTGGGAAATTTTATATACAGGCTTGTAAAAGTAATATTTAAATTCCATTATTACTTAGCAAGGAATTTCTGTGGATTGTTGCAAGTCCCTTTGGCTCTCTATATTCGGGGCAATAAACATTAAAAATAAACAGATCTAGCAAGAACTGTGATAGTCCATTCCATGACTAACTTTGGCCAAAACAACAGCAGCAATAAAACCCAGTGTAATTACATCTGGTCACTGTGGGCTCAAATTTACGCCCTGTATTGATTTTGCTGATGACAAGACTGTCAAGAATGGTGTCCTGTAACAGTAATGCAGCAGAAACTCGGGCCATCTAATCTAGTATCACATCACATGCAAAAAATCCCATATAGATAACAATGTATAAACCTGCCTACATTTCTTTCTAATCCCAATGGCTGGTTTATGCCCTGAACCATGCAAAATTGCATTCTTTTGACTAAGAAATATTCTCACGTGGTGCAACTCTCAATATCATTACATAGGAAGTGGAAATTAATCTGTTCATACAAATAGTTCTGGAAATGGTATCAGTTAAAGCTGAGAAACACATGATGTTGCAGCACGTGGAAAAAATATCTTGAGTTAAACAAAAAGCTAACCTACTTTTTCCAGTCCTCTGAGATAACAAGTCTGTAGAAGAAAAGATTACAAACAGTGAAAGGTCTTGCTTACACCTTAAGCTCTCCTTGTCTTCTGCTGTAAATTCTCTTTGGCTGCCCTAACTGAGCAGGGAGAAGCAGGGACCTGCTGCTGCAGGGTCACTGCATCTGTGCATTGCAGGTTTCAGCAATGCTTCCCAGGGAAACCTTGCTTGTTCTCTCAGTCATCCCTCCTCAGCTAGCAACAATGAGATTCAGGATCCTATTTGGGTCTGGACTCATCTTTGGGACAAGGGGTGCACTCAAGCTTGGAGTAAGAGCTCTTCTTTCTAAGGAACTTTACCTTTTATTTTAATGTGTGTTTGCTTTTGGGGTTTTGCACATTTAACCCCACCTTGTATTTATTCCCTGATAGACAGCAGAGCTTCAAAATGTGCACAGCATGGCGCTCCCAAGACCTTCACTTTCCCCACATACCCTTCCTCTCCCAGAAGGCTTCCCTGTAGTACACCATGCATTTTATGACACACCCCATAGGCAAACGCTGAATTAACTGGTTTCTCTTTGATGGCAGTTCTGGTTTGTAATGAATCTTCGTTGTCAGGATCGGAGGGATAGCACTGATCACATACTTGCCCTGAAACATAAAACACAGTCAGTACAGACAAGCTGCTGCCTCTCACTGAGTTTGCTCCACAGCAGATGTTTGAAAGATGCTCTTAGTAGTTGGTAATAGCTTTCCCACATCTGTCTTTGCCGCTTGGCTTTCCCACACAGATATTTCCAACTGACCAAAATAATTCTGCCATTTCAGCAAAAGGAGCTGGGAAAAATGTTGTTTTGTCATTACGATTCTTGACAGCTTTCTGGACACTACAGGACCAGAGTTGAAACTTGGCTGGAGACAGGTGGGGAAATGGGACAAGATGGCATAGGTAAAACTGCCTTTTAGCGTCCCCAGGAAAATGTGACCCACATTTGTCCAAATTATAAACTGTTAAAAAAAAAACCAACAACTTTTTGTACATGTTCACAGGATACTACTTCAGGACAAGCAACACTGATGGTGATTTCACTTTTCCTGAACACACTCCATCCCTCTTGCAGAAGCAAGAGTGATGAAGGATGCTCTGCTTTGGGGCTCAGGGTAGCATTGTATCACAACAGACGCTGCTGCTCTGCTTCAGGGCTCAGGGTAGCACTGTATCACAACAGACGCTTGTGCTCTTTGGTGCTCTTCACGCTGACGGGGCTGCTGAGTGCAGGAAGGCCATCCGCCTCCTCCGACTTGGCTGTGACTCTGGCAGCATGGAGGGAGAAGCCAGTGGTTTAACTCGGGGGTTTAAAAATCCCCAGGGGAAGCAGAGAGTCCCTCCTCCAGGATATCTTAGATTGTCTTCTCTGCCAAACAGCCTCTTCCCTTTCTGTTAGCTTTCTCTAAATATCCTCCAAACACTGCCACCGGTGAGACAGGGGTCCTGCAGACTTTGACGGTCCTGCACAAACCCCTGTGGCAGGCTGGGCCCTGCGTGCAGAAGGGAGCTGCTGCCCCATGGGTGCCACTGCAGGTAATAATGTACTGATAGAGCACTCTATAGCACCACTGCACAAGGCAAAGTCTTACTAAAGGTGTTTGAAATGTCTTTTTTTTTTTTTTTTCTCTCTGCGAACCACGAGCTTAGATATGAACAGGAGCGTTATTTTACCTTTCTTTGAAATGGTCTCAGTGTAGAAGTAAAATGTAAAAATATATAATCACAGAAAAAGTTAAGGCAGAAAAGGCAGAGTAATGACAGAAACTAACTAGCAGAACACCAAGAAGAGACCCAGTCAAAAATAAATCTGTAAAGCAGGTTTCACAGTGTCAGCATAGTCCAAGAAATGGACACACACAAATGGGTACTTCCTGATTACATCTCTCTAAGAGCTACAGCAGATGTGTTCTCCACTAAATGCATACTCTACTTTTATTATGATCATATTACCTCATATATCTCATGGTTTAGAGTCTCCACAATGACATTATCACCTGTCTGATCAATACGGACCACAGGCCTCTCCAGTTTAACTCTGCCTTTGAGGCATTCCATTATTTTCTCCGATATCTGACCAGAACCCCCCTTAAACTTCCTCTCCTAAAAAACAAACAGAAAAGAAACACAAACAAAAAATCACCAGCATTAATCACAATGGCATTGAATATGACTTCTGCTCATAATCAAGAAACTCCAGGCCAAATCTGAAAGTCCTAAGGGTGCATAAAGAGGCCCAGACTTTCAGAAGAGTGAAGGCATAATCCTGAGCCTCAGTGGGGACTGCTGCCTAAACCACTTTTGCAATGGGTTCCTCAATTAGCTGGCTTAAAGGCTCTTGAAGCCTAGAGAACAAACACATATAATGCAGGTATTCTAGCTAGTATAAACGTATCACTTCATTAGGTTTCGAGTATTTTACCCATCACTGTGCTACCAAAACCCTCATGTGTGACAAAGACACCATCTTGCACCTGTACAGCGAAAGCCTGCACCAGCCCAGACGCAAGACAGCTGGGTCTCGCCTCGAGTGCAGCAGGCAATGAGCTTTATCTGTCCCTGGGAAGACACAAAGACATTGCTGTCTGGAAAAAAAGCACAATCTGTGACACATATTTCCTTTCAATGTCTGTGCGGAGGCTCAGGGGAAGCACTAACCCTCTTTTATCTACCAGCCACCAGCATTATATCAGACAGCTCACTTTTACATATAAGATGCCGGTACTGGCAGGGAGGAAAGGATCCACAAAGTCTTGTGCTGAAAGACTGAAATGGCTGCCTGAAGAAGGTTTATAAGACTTGTAATGGCTGCCAAGTGAGAAACCTTTAGCATTTTTGCTAACTGATTTTGATTGGAGTGAGGGGAGAGGGAAGGACACTAGAAACCAAGACAGCTTGCCCCATCCAGGCACAAAGAAAAGGAAGTGCTCTTCCCAGGCTAACTATCCCCTCTCCACATCTTGTTTAGTTGCGAGTATCTTGGGATTAATTTTATTTTTAATTCTTGCTGCAACATCTAGCAGGTGCTGAAGTAGGACAGCATATATGGCTGAGGGGGTCCTGAGGAGGAAGGCTCTTAGGTCTTGCATCTACCTCAGGGCAGCATTAGCTCTGCTTACATCCTTCCTGACACATGGTTGCCTATTCTTACCCCAAAGGACAGATGTTGATGGAGACTTCGCATCTCTCCAGGCAACTTATCTTAATGTCTCCTTATCCCAGCACACTTGGAAGGGTGTGGTAGTGCCTCCACTTTTGCCTTTGGTAGGTTAAGTGTGAAATGCTGCACGTGCTTTCTGAGGCTGCATTAACTGAGGTAGGACAGTGGTAAAGGGTGCTGACATACCACATCCAAATTACTTTGACAGCCTCTTCTCCCCTTTTGAGAAACTTCATCCAGAACAGTTACATGAAAACCATGATGTTCTGCAGGCAGTCAGGCACCCGCCATGACCCAGGTGAGAAACAGTCTGAAGTAGCTCACAAAACATGCTGCCATGTGAGCTGTCCCAAGAAAGAAGGACCTTTTGCTATCTACTTCCAACTCTTGTCATTAGAGGCTTCAATGACCCCCCTCACAAAAAAAATTCACTCTGAAATACACTTCCTTTGAACTCTTGAAAACATTCAAATGTGCTAAGTAACCCATGCAAAACAAATTGGCAAAAAAGCAACCAAACAGCAACAAAAGGACTGTGCTGAAGTGAATGCAGGAAGAAATAATTGATTAAATCGTCCCAGTTTATCCCAAAGCCTAGCTAATAAAATTCCTTATTGTACAGAGTTAGTCGAGGGGCTGCTCCACCCCATGAGAACATGATTGTCTCCAGTGCCACATGCACTTGGTGTTTGGTCTTTTTTTCATTAATTGCAGGACTTTGATGGGTACAACACTCCACTTACTCTTTATGGTTTCAAGCAAGGAGGAAGAATATGAGACATTTTGTACCTGGCCCCCATTGGTGATAGAGAAAATCCTGGATGTGCCCCCACACTGCCTCACATACCACAGGAACCAGAGAGCAGAGACTTCATGAGGCTCAGATGTGACGTTGACGTTCACAAAGAAGGTGGCAAATTCTCTGGCAGCTCTGCATGAGACAAAGGAGCAGAAACAGGTGGTGAGTAAATGTGACTTTCTGACTGCTTTCAGGATTTTCTTTGTTATTCTTAATAAGGGTTGTTTTCCCAAAGTCAGAAAAGCCAAGATGAGTTATATCTGTCTCATTTTTCAGACTGTAGCAAGACTGTTTCAATGGGTTTATATCAGCACTTCCCTCCCTCCTAAAGCATTTATCCATTCAGTTTGAAATCCCACTGATTTTACCTCAGTTATTTCTTTAAATAGTTTCCCAGCTGCTATTCCTTTCATCAGAACAAATATTTTTCTCAACAGGAAAATGCATTTGGTAACCAGTTAGTGAAGCTCTTCTGCATTTCTCCTCCGTGGGAGCTCATCCAGCACATCATTTCCAAAGTCTGAAGGGTCCCAAGGAACTCAACTAGCCATGCGGCCAAGACATTCCTCATCTCCCATGTAACACTGCTCCACAGACCTTTTGTGAAACCAAGAATCAGAGACGGTAAATAACCCAGAGAAACCAAATTGGCAATCATTGCCGTAAATACAAGGAGAAGGTCAGCTATCTACCACAGTAAGTCCTCTGAACACAAACAGTTACAGCAGCAGGAAATGAGGACCTGGCTATTCACATTTCTTTCATTTGTGGCTTCAGATTACTAAGAGAATTGAGATAATTTTGCAAAGAAGGTGAAAGGTCTTTGACTTGGATAAAGTTTCATAAAACAACATGAATTTATAACATCTGCTAAAGGCAGGAACTTTGCAAGTTATCTGGGCTAAAATACATAACTTACAATCTTTTATAACCTCACTTCCCTGGGTATGAAGTCCAGTCACCTCTCTTTTATTTGCCAGGATATGCAAACATCCTGCATGCAAGAACCCTCTGCCATAATCCTGCAAGTACCAAGACACTAAACAGTTGTAGTAGGTTCAGGCCAGAGAAATGTGAAGAGAGTCTCCAGGATCAGTAGACACTGATCTGTGACACATGACAAACAAATCTTTTTTTTCAATCTTGACCTAAGTCATATAGAAAATGCTGTGGAAGAGCTTTTCTGTTTAGGGCACTATGGATTTTAACTACGTGTAGAAAAATCTGGCTTGGCTTGATGATCTCAAATGGCTTTTTACTGAATATTTGAACATGTTTTAGCTGAGTACATCCATTAAAACTGGAGTACCACAAAAACATTGTCAGTAGAAGCAGTCTTGCAGAGAACTGTGTTACAGGAGAGATCACTATACACTCAGTTCTGCTTAGACTTCACCAGCTCCCTGACTAAGAGGAACACTGAAAACAAGAGGAAGAGCCAGTGCACTTGCAACAGAAAGAGTAGTTCAAAGTAACCGAGTTTGCAGGCAAATGGCTCACAAAACTAATTGTAAGGCAAACTACAGTGCCACAGAGAGCAAGAGAAAGTCCAAATTTTGTACCTTGTATCACATGGAGCTGGAGCAAGATTGAAGCCATCAAAATAAATTTCAAATGGAAAGTTTTGGTCAGGAAGCTGCAGGCACACTGCTAACCAATGGTCATAATGAAAAGGCAAGCAGAGCACAGCCTCACAAATAAAAGACACTGAATACAAGGGAGGAGAGTGTTACAGAATAGCACAGGGGCCAGCACAGCAAGTGGGGACACAAGTGCTCATGTGAGCACGCTTCTCTTTGCCTTATAAAGAGAATTAATTGACAAAGGAAAGGAAAGGAAAGGAAGAAAAGAGTATTTCCAGTTGTCATCACCTCATATTGAACATTGCTCCTTTTTTTATTTGTACAGTGTGGTCCCTCAAAGACATATAAAACACACCAGACATTTTCTAGGTGATGTAACACCTTGGGCCCTCTTCCTGCCAACTAGGTTGATGCTCTTTTGGACCTGCTACTCACAAACAAGGAAGACTTACTTGTCAGATGATGAAAAGGTGAAGGGCAGCCTTGGCTGCAGCAGCCATGAGCGTGTGGAGTTTAAGATCCTGAGAGGAGTATGATAAACAGCAGAATTGCAAACCTGTATTTTGGAGGAGCAGATTTTATCCTCCTCAAGGACCTGCTTGGCAGCATCTCATGGGAAACTACCCTGTAGGGCAAAGAGGCCCAGGAGAGCTGGCTGCCATTCAAGGACAGCTACCCAGAAGAAGAGGGAGGGTGCACTGCAATGGGCAGAGCTGAGCAAGCGCAGCAACAGGCTTGCTGGGATGAACATCAAACTCCTAACCAGGCTCAGGCACAAACTAGCCAGGGAGGTAAAAGGCAACAAGAAAGGTTGCCTCAGCTGCCTTGTTTCCCTCCAAGGGTTTCAGAGGCCCAGCAAGCACTACTGCTGAAACAAGGAGCAGCATTTGAACTTCTCCAGAGTTTCCAGAGCCAACAGCTGCCCACGCTCCCCTCCTTGGGTCTTGCGCTGCCCCACCTGTTGAGCTACCACTGGAAAGCAGCTGCCCTCTGGCACGGTGTGCTGCTCGCCAACGTGCCAGTGGCACCTCCCTACTCCATGGTACCCGCAATGCAACTCAAGCAGTAAAAGCAGACACATATGGTAATTGTGCAGGAGAGGACATAGCCAAAAGTCAGAGGACATCACTCCTCAGCTCCTAGCCTGCCATGGGGCTGGGGTAGCCCCCTCATCTCCTTCTGCCTCCATTTCTACGCCAACAAGTGACTTTCATTCATGCCTACAAAGTGGAGTTTTATTATCGTGTTGTTTTTCCTAAAGACAAAGGCACATGCTCTCCAACTGAATGAAGTGAAAGCATGTTGGGAAGAGCCCACGCTGTCACTCCTGTGTGCACAGGCTTGCTGAGGCAAACCCCAGGTTTCCCCAGCACCTTTAATCTCACCTGTCAGTCAACTCAAGCTCTGCGTACCACCGTATCCTCCACGGGACCTCACCCACCACCTGACAACAGCCCATCACAAAGACCAGCCTCATCTCAAACACCTGCTCTCTCACTACATGTACCCCAGCTATACTCAGCTGTACCCAGAATTTGCCAGGAAGCCACTATCATTCTGCAGCTGGATTTCAAAGTGAATAAAGAGTTATGTACTTGGTCCAGCAGATCTTGTTTATCAGCTCTTTCATGGTCATTTTGTCCCATTCTTCAGCGTGCGGAGCATCCCACGGTGCTTCAAGAGGAATCTGGAGATGGAGGCAAAATATTAAATAAATTATTCAGTACTATATCATTGCCTGGTCATAGCTAGTTAGTAACACAGAACTGATTGATATGTTGGCCAGGAGCTGCTTTTGCCCCCTGTACATGGCTGCAAATGTGGAGTAAATTCACTAAATTTAATATTTTCCATTCACACCTTTGGGCATAAATTGTACCATAACCACCAAATCTGGCTTTGTCTGAGCAATGAACTATACCATGCATGTGTTGGGATTCACCTGGCCTTTAGTTGTCCACAAGTGAGGTGTCTATTCTAATTTAGTTGCCTTGGTGTCCCCTAATAGCTAAGGGAAAAATTCTTTCTCCAGTCAGAGGTTCAGTCAGTTACAAGATGGATATCTGAAGGCCCCTACGTCTCTCTGTTAACTACAGAGGGAGTAAAAATGTCTAGATACCATTCAATTATTTTTAGACAGTTAAATTCTTAATAATAATCTATCGCAAGTAAGTACCATTACATGTGAGGACACTATTGTACATTTGAGTCTTTAAAAAACACATACTATTTGACTAAAAAAATGTGTAGTATCATGCACAAATTAGATTCTGCAAAACCACACAAATCTGATGAACTTTGCAAGAACACAGTTATGCTTGAAGGTTACTGTAAGGTAGGGCCCCTGGTCTGTAGTCAGATTATAAGGCAACTGATAAATATTTGAAATAGAGCATGATGCTCCAGGGGCTACGTTTTGCACACAGGAAGATCTGCAGTTGTACTGCATGAATTTTGAAGGCATTTAGTGTTTAAGAATTTCAGAAATAAAATTACTGTAAAGTCAAACTGGAGCCCAGCTTAGGCAGCATAGGCTGTCATAGTGGAAGGTGAAAAACCCATTTCATCTCTCAGCTCGTGGAATGGTTTTCCCTGGCATGAGAAAGTACAAACACTGAGGTTCATCCTCCTTTTTTCAGGTATCTTGGATACCTCCAGATCTTTTAGTATCCTCTCATAGAATCACAGAATGGTTTGGGTTGGAAGGGACCTTTAAAGGTCATCTAGTCTAACCCCTTCAGACTGAGGAAGCCCTGTTATTCCTGGTAGTTCCTGGGCAACACAGATATCTTTCTTTATGGGTGTTTCTTTCTTCTTATATTAAAGAAGCAATAAAAGAGCTTGTCAGAAACTAAACCAAACCAGATTTACTCATGGTGACATGAGCATTGTAGGAAACAGATGCAATTTACACAGCCTACCTCTTTTCCCAACTTGTCCATGGTCCTCCAGAAGTTATTGTAATCCAGATAAACTAAGGGATTCCATGTTGAAGGGGAAATACCCGTGAAACAGCGTGACTTTCCCTAAAACACACATAAGAATATAAGCAACCAAAACACAACAGAGCATATCTTCATTACTCAAGAACACAAAATTCTCAAAGTCATCACATGGTTGACCTTTTCCCCCAAAAGATCTATTCTTTTTTTTTTTTTCTCCCTGCACATGCATGTAAGCAATGGAATGCATGAAGCTAAATACGAGGGGAAAAAACATTTGAGCTGACATTAAAAAGGACAATAACACATTTTTTTTTGTTCAGAGGGGATGGGGAGGGGTAAATTTGTTCTAAGTAGGTTGTCAAATTCTGGGCTGAGGAGACTCAAGCAATGGCCAAGGAGGTAATATTCCTTGGTCCTAAGCATTCTTCATTATTACCTATGAATTAATCTAATGTTTGCCTGTCTGCTTAAATGTGCATCCTAAAATTTGCATGGGTCTAAAATTGCATGCATTTTAATTTTTAAACTATCTAAGCACCTTTATGGTACACCTTACCTATAAAAAGCAAGTCTACCTCCTTATTACACCAACTACCTTGGGAGAAACCTAGCCTAAATTTTAAAAAATTGCCAAAAAGAAAGTTTTTGGCTGCAGGAAGAAAACTTCTTACACTTGCAAAAATGGTATCAGTACTGTGTATGACACAAAGCTGTAACAGAAATACAAACTGTTTCAGATAATCCTGTGATATAACGATAAGCGAAACAATCTAACAGCAGCTGGTTCTTTGTGATAACTTTAATCTGAAAGAAGATTGGATGAGCAGGCACCTTTTTTTCTTATTAAATTGCTTTGAACTTTCCCCCATGTAAGTCAACAGCAAATTTCTCACCAGATCTCTTAAATGTTTGTTCTTGCAGGTGTGTTAAAATTTGCATGAGGCAGGATGCAGAGAACACGCTGGACCATGACAGGTATGAGCTGTAATGCCAAGCTGTGTGCAATACATTTTTCAGTGCAGTGTATACCATGGCAGCCCACCGCACCTGGCAGGAGGGAGTCACAGACCAAGCAAGGGGCTGCAGTGCTGCAAATGCATGAGAGGGTGACCCAGGGGCAGGGGGACACAAAGCAGGAGCCAAATGCCCTTTCCCCACACAGTGAGAGAGAATTTATTGGTCTTCTCCACTGATAATTATGTGTGTGTAAATACATACAGGTTTCTGATATTCTTCAGAACATTTTTCTGCAAAGACCATAACAAAAATAAAAGGTGCAAGATGAAACTTGGAGACCATCATGAGCTTTCAGATTTGGAAAAAGCAGTAAAGAAGCCAAACACCCACGTTCTAGTCAATTCTTGTCATCATCAGGGCATGTACAATGAAAAGAAGAATACATGGGTAGGGGACAGAAGTCTTGCTATGGCCAACACCGCTTGCACCCTCTCTCCCCAGAGGACAGCTGCAGTGGTGCTCCAGCTCCAGCGACCATCTGGGCGCATGGCCCCCCTCCGTGCTGTACCTCCTCACCATCTTCAGTGGGGGCAGCAGCAAAGAGGCTCTCCTGTTCAGTCTAGACACAGTAATCTGCTCTGGGCCAAGCAAGGTACAAGGCTGCAATCTCAGCACCTAGTTCAGCTTGAGATCCAAGTGCTTAATGTTTTGGGTTTT
Organism: Pterocles gutturalis; assembly: GCF_000699245.1. NCBI lineage: Eukaryota > Metazoa > Chordata > Aves > Pterocliformes > Pteroclidae > Pterocles > Pterocles gutturalis. Next base: position 30,558 of record NW_010137891.1, read on the forward strand.
TTTAATTTCCAACAACTGTTGAGTTTTTTTTCAAGTCTCCAGGATGACTCCGGAGGTGGTTGGTTACCTCTGGATTTCTGGGTATGTTATCTCCATCTCGTGTACCACATACTTTTTTTCTCTCTTTTATCCCCATTTTTTTCTGTTTTAGAGAGTTACATTGAGGAAGGTGGGTGCGGGATGCTGCTGCAGCCTTCTCCAGGTGCACGTGTTTGCAAAACGCATTTCTGCCATGGCAAGAACACAGAAAGTGCTACTACCAGCAAGGGAATCCTCTGTACAGCACTGCTTCTTCCTTTTGCTTGAGCATGATTTCTCCTTGTCAGTTTGGAGCACTGTGTTTAGAGCAACAGAGAAGAGGACCAAAAAACGCATGCAAAGTGATATACTGCATGCAACAGCTTTTCCTGTCATAAACCAATGCTTTAGCAAACAAGGAAGTCCTGATATAAAGAAGCAATATACTGATAATAATTTTCTTCTTATTGCACAACATTTTGTTTTTCAAAAAGATAATCAAATACTTCTTCAAAGTTCATTTATTGCTAGATTTTTTAGTCTGGTTGGGAACACAGGTGCTATCAATGTGTTCTTCTTGGCACGCTTTAACACCAACAATCCTGCCCTTAAGCAGAGATGAGGTGCAATGCTGTCAGTCCACCCAACAGGTGAAGACAAGTTACTACTGCAGTTCTGTCACATTGATATTGAAAGGGGACAAAGGGAAAAGATAAGCCCACCATTCAGGAGTAGCAGCAAAAGCTTCCCAAAGTTTTTCACAGTTCAGTAAGGCCTCTTTTCACACAGGTCTTTGATAAGTGACCATGCTTGTACCGAGTGGTGTAACTTGTAAACACCTCTCCTATCCTTAGCTTACTTAACTCAAAAAATAAGCACTTCTTTAAAAAGAAAGTAAAAAGAGTAACTTCTTCTAAGTCTACTCTCCTCTTGTTTTAAGCCAAACCTATTTCTTGTATTACTGGAAACAACAGCCCAAGAAAAGTCTCTCTCAGTAACTCTATGATGACATCTGCACCAAAACAGCCTTTCCAGCTCCCAGCATTACCAGTACTGTGTTCAACAGCTACAGGCTGAGAACCTCCCAAAGTATCCTGATTGCTGCAGATTATATAATCACAGAATCATAGAATGGTTTGGGTTGGAAGGGACCTTAAAGATCATCTAGTTCCAACCCCCCTGCCATGTGCAGGGACACCTCTCACTAGACAAGGTTGCTCAAAGCCTCATCCAGCCTGGCCTTGAACACCTCCAGGGATGGGGCATCCACAGCTTCCCTGGGCAACTTGTTCCAGTGCCTCACCACCCTCACAGTAAAAAACTTCCTCCTAATATCTAACCTAAATCTACCCTCTTACAGCTTAAAACCATTACTCCTCATCCTATCACTACACTCCCTGATGAAGAGTGCCTCCCCATCTCTCCCGTAGCCCCCTTTAAGTACTGGAAGGCTGCTATACAACTCTCTCAGCCTGTCCTCATACAGGAGGTGCTTCAGCCCTCTGATCATCTTCATGGCCCACCTCTGGACTCGCTCCAACAGGTCCATGTCTTTTTTATGTTGGGGGCCCCGGAGCTGGACACAATACTCCAGTTGGGGTCTCACAAGAGCAGAGTAGAGGTGGAAAATCACCTCCCTCAACCTGCTGGTCATGCTTCTTTTGATGCAGCCCAGGACACAGTTGGCTTTCTGGGCTGCAAGTGCACACTACCAGCTCACGGTGTGCTTCTCATCAACCAACACCCTCAGATCCTTCTCTTCAGGGCTGCTTTCAGTCCATTCTCCTCTCAGCCTGTATTTGTGCCCTGACTCCGGTGCAGGACCTTGCACTTGGCCTTGCTGAACTTCATGAGGTTGGCACAGGCTCACCTCTCAAGCCTGTCAAAGTCCCTCTGGATGGCATCCCTTCCGTCCAGTGTGTTGACCACACCACACAGCTTGGTGTCATCGGCAAACTTGCTGGGGGTGCACTCAATCCCACTGTCCATGTTGCCAACAAAAACGTTACAACAGTGCCGGTCCCAATACTGACCCCTGAGGGTCGCCACTTGTCACTGGTCTCCACTTGGACATCAAGCCAACAATTGCCCCAGAGATGATGGGGCAATTGGTGAGAGAACTTGCCCACTGCCTGGCTATCTAATATTTTTCTCCAATTTTTCCACCTCTCTACTAGCTGTAGACCACCATGACCATAAACTGCTGAGGACTGATCAAGAAATCATACAATTTCAGCCACTGGTATGACACGTTATCACATTGGATATTCCCTTACCTCATATTTGAAAAAATAACTATCCCTTTATTACTGGTCTGAAAATATTATTATGTCCACATCTTTGATCAATGGCATAGCCCAGGAAGATCAATGGCAAAACTTATTTTATCCCCTGAGAACTATGAAATGCCAACTGATAATTAACAGTCTAAAGCTGCATTACTCGTTGCTCTGCTCTGCATGCAAAACCACATAACTTTAGTAAGGCTGGAGAACAAGGGCAGGAAAAGCTGGAAATACACAACAGCACTAACAGTCCTGGAAGAGGCTGAGACTGAATTCAGTGAGCCTGAAATGGTTCACAGACACACTAACTCCTTGTGCAGGGGGGCTGGACCTATAAGAGGTGGGGGCTGATTGGAGGAAAGCCCACATCCAACAAATTCCAGGAGAGAAATTCCCATTGCCCATCAGAGACCCTGAGCCAAGCAGCCTCAGCCACATCAGTTTTTCAACTGTTCCTTGCACAAGTATCTCCACAGCAGGGAATAAATCTAGCCCAAACGACCTGGGGCTGGTAAGTTATTCATTTGCTTTTAATATTGTCTCCCTACTAGGCAGAGGAGCTCACTGCAAGCAGGCAAGGTGCTGTATTGCAATATTCCATTTTTAAACAAGTTTATAGTGTTCCGGGTGTATTATTTTGAGAACTACTGTTTTCTTAACTGAAAGGCAAATAACCTACTGGCTTTGTTCCCATGCTAACACAAGGCTGCTTGACTGACCCACAGAGTTTATCTAATGTTTTTTTTCATTTCTTGGTGTGTCAAATGCTTTCCTGCAGACCTTAGATTTGAGTCCTGCTGCCTGCCTGGATTAGTTACCCCACACCAATTCACAGGAAACAATATCCCCAAGCACCATACTTCAGTGGTTAGAAAGAAGGCAACAGAGAGAGATGTGCTCTGCAAGGTTTGTCTCTCCCCTGCCCAGGGCTATGCTGTAGCTTGCAGCCGCAACTACAGGAATTAAGCCCAAGCCACCCTGCAGTGACACCACTCCAAGTTTCAATTTGTGCAAGAGGAGCAGACAATTTTGCTAGTCTTGAGAAAGGCAAGTCTGGCTCCTGCCTGCTGTGCTGAGGATGAACTACACATCAGGAAGCACAGGAGGAGCATCCCTTACTCCCCAGAGGAGGGATTGCAATCGTCCTTGGGCTGTGCACAGCGCACATAGCTAGAGCAGCAGCTCCCGAAGGTGTGAGACCTCAGGTGGGCATCCTTCCCTGTTCAGTATCTCCAGCTGGTCCAGCCTTGTGAGCATTGCAGTGCCTCGGACTGCCTGTGATTCCCATGTCCAAACTGCAGATTTACAGCGATCTGCACAGACTTAGTCACAGATTTACCTGCTGCACCCTAATCTCTTAATCTTAAAGCTAGATGAAGGAAAGACTAGATGGCCAATGTGAAGCATTGCACAGAAAAATTCACCTTTCGTCGTGTTACCTTGCTCTGAAAATCATAATCAAACAAATAAGCAAAATCAGTCCTCATTTCCTAATGCTACATATACCGGAGCTGGGTGCTGCTGCCAGATATTAGAGGACTACAATTATATGAGAAGCTTAACACCACACCAAGGCCCTAAAAACTTTACTTTCTAGGGTCTTCTGCCAAAGAGAAGGTGAAAACAGAGCACAGTGTCACCTTAAAGGACCTCTGTAAGAATAAAAAGCTATCTGCCGCTTCTGGGAAGGGAGAACTCCCGCACGTCTGCCTTTTCTCAGTCCTAAAGCACTCTTGATCAATTACTGGACAGTAGCCACAGAGCAATTTGTCTGGAAAGAAAGTCTGGAGCTCATAACAAAATCTACAGTTTGAAGTTACAGATTTACGACGACAGGATACAAACAAATTCCTGACTGATACCAAAGCAGTCCACGTTACCATGCTAACTGATGGGAAAGAATGAACAAATAAAAAAATAAGATAAACAACAGTTAACATATTTGTATTTTTCAAATAAACTGTAACTATGAAGGAAACCTGCCCACACGAAGCAACGTGGTTTTGAAAGCTTGCAGTACATGGAATTTTTCTACACAGATATGGGAAAAATTCCTTTCAGAGCAAAGAAACTCATGAAAACCCTCCAGGGAATTTTCACTTTCCCTTGGCTGCTTCCGCTGCAAGGATAAACCATTTCCTCACTTTCCCCTAACTCCATCCAAGCAGTATCCTGGAAACCTTCAGAAAGAGCGAAACTTAACTGATTAGTATGGCAAACAAATGACCAAAAATCTCTTCATCTGAGGATGGCGGAGATTATATACAGTTGAATGACTGTCACAACAAAATCTAAAGCCATGTTTAGTCATTTCTCAAAACATTCTCTCTCTGACAAAACTGCACAGCATTGCAGACTTTGGAGCAATGCCCTTGGGAACAGACCTTCCTGTCTGACCTCGGCTACATGCTCCCCAACAGCCATCAGCTGACAGAAGTAGCACATGAGACACCAGGAGAAAAGTTTTAGTCATACTTTTCAAACCTTAAAAGCAGCAGCCAGCCCACGGCTGACAGCGTGTGAGCCCAACAAGCTTAACACATCCATCTTTCATAATAATAGTTAATTTCTAGGACAATCATCCTTTAACATCAAATCACCTCTTTGCTTACACATTTTCTATCATCTAGGAAATACCACAGGTGTTCAGGTTCCTGGAGCATTTTGAACGAATATGAGGGGCGCATCTACTGCCAAGAGAGCACAAATCCCCACCTGGCCAATTCGCCATCACAGCTTGATAACAGTGTGTAGCAGGCAGGTAAAACATGCAAGCCCTAAGGTCTCTAAGCACTCACCAACCCAGACAATAGCTGGGACTGCAGTTTGGTTTTCATAGGCTTCTTGTAGAACTGGGATGTAAGAGAGAGTTCAAGAACAGATCCTTAAAAAAAAGGGCATGGTGACTACATGAGGTCTCAAAGAAAGACTAAGGAGAAAAGGCAATGAAAACCCTTAGGAAAAGAAAAAAAAACAAAAGGCCTGTAGTTCCTGGGAAGAAGATGTGGGAGGAATTAGACTTACTGGAGGAAAAGCACCATTATTATTTATTCAATGCCTAAGTCTGTCCACACTGGGAGACCTTAAAGCCCCTTTGCTGTCACCTAGTTCCAACAACTACACCTCCAGGTCAGCTTGTCAGGACCACAATGCCAAATCTGGAATTGATCTACAGTCTGCGATCCAGCTGAATATCTCATAACGCAGCATCTTGCTTAGGAACATGCTTCCACTTCAAAGAAAACTTACAAAATTACATGGTCATTAGCAAGGACATGCATAATGTAATGTGGGGCGAAAAAAAGCTGCAGCTTCAGTGTCAAAATGGATTAAGGGCTCAAATTCATGTAACCCATTAAAGCTTTTTATTTAACACACAGAAGATAAGTGCATTTTAGGATACTAAGAGATCCATGTCTGAGCTTAAATTAAATAGAGTGGGCCAAACATTCATCTGGTACAAATCAGCCCAGCCCACTTACTGTAGAATCACACCAATTTTACACAAGGTGGTATAAGATTTTTTTTTTTTTTTAGTATTATGAAGTGGCTATTTAAATGTGACTGCTTTATGAGCATGGCATGAACCTGCCAATAAGGAGAGGTTATAGAACCAGATGATAAAACTTTGCAGTATAAACACATTGCTCTAAGCCTAGGAAGAAAATGTGAGAAAATAATAACAATGAAACCAGTTAAGGATCCACCACACAGTGTTGCCTCTATGAAATACGTCAGTTCTGATTCATGTAGGCTTCAAGCCTTGTTCTGCCAGAGTCTGGGAAGTATCAAAACCAAAGGATACTAAAAAAATTAAAAACTGATGGTCTTTGGAAAGTAAAGTAGTTTGTGAGTTATGGAGATAGATACTTATACCTCATACCTATGGAACTTAGGTCTCTCATCATCCCTCTGCACTGGTTTGGGCAGTAGGTCCTGACTAGGATCTGAGCAAAAATTCGATGAGCTAAAGAACTTAGACAAGGGCTCCTCTGAAGACAGGTTTCATTCCATATCACTTTAGCCACACCACTAGCTACTCAACAGTGGCCATCTGAACCCCTGCTGCCCCAGATCTCAGACATGAAGCTTACAGCAAGCCTTGGAAGGTGCCTGTTTCTCACCATGAGCTAGAGAGGGCATCTCAATGAATCTGAGATTAGATGCCCAACTTCCAGACATCAATTTTTAAGTAAGATGAATCCCACGCTACAGGACTGGGAGGGATCTCATGTGAGTCTAGTTACATAAGTGGGGCAAATACAATATACTATTCCAGACTAGTCCCATAATACTGCTGTCTAGTATCGTCATTCAATAGTATTTGACAGCATTTTTTTTCTTACGTAAATTTGTCTTTAATTTCAGAACAAGTATTTTCAGAATTTCAGGCAAAAATTCTTTAGAGGATACAGTCAAAGACAATCAGGTGCTGAATGTATCCCAAATTTTTCAACTGCTGTCAGTCCCATTCTCTTAACACTTTTCATAAGAAAACAAGAACCATTGATCCCACTCCCAATAGTTAAAATAGAATAACAACACTTCAGACAGATGCTTACTGGATTACTGAAAGTGAGCTTTAAATGAAACCTCCATAATGACTGTCATTAATTTCCAAAGCTCAGTTATACCTTTAGGTATCTCCACATGAAAGATGCAATACTTACCCCTTTATAATGGATCATATGGCCCTCGACATTCACTTTATAGGTCTCAATACCCAGCTCTTTTGCCAATCGGAGAATCCGGTTTTGGGTAGGTCCCACATACGATCCACCAACGTCTACATAATTAACTTGATTGTTCTGTCAAAAGAAATACAGGAATCAGAAGCTGTGCAGGAAACTCCTCAATACAAACACCTAGAAGCAGAAAGGATTATTCCATACTGACTAGCACTGCAACCATATGCACAGAACAAAATGTGTATTGACTGACTTAAAAGTAGCAGCATTCAGCTCTGTAACGAGACACACAAAGACCACAGTGTCTTCTCTCCATCACGCACATGTGTGCAACTGGGTTTAACTCTTGTTTAAATTTCACTAGAGTTATCTGTATTGGCTTTTTAGTCTCACAACAGACAGGAGAATATGAGGAAATATCCAACCAATCAATATTTTGGTTAAGTCTAACCCCACACTTTCAGAATTCATGTTACTTTTCTTGTCATTACAAAACATTTCTCCAGCACCACGGCTTGTTTTCTCTCTGTAGATATCTGCTTAGACTTAATGCTGTAGATGCTGAGCGCTGCACTGCAGTATTAAAGGATAGTAATCTCCTTTCCAGCATGGCACACCTTGGGTCTAGCTGGGTGTGCTCTGGCTAGCAGCCCCCAGCCACACCGAAAGCACTCCACACGCCCCTCTGACCAGTATTGTTCTCACTTGGGAAGTAGGAAGAAAGCAAAAAGTTTCAGGGATGCATGCTATTACAAGCAGGTTGACTTCCCAAGATAGTAACTCTTTTTAGCACCATTTATAGTGAGCATTTTAAGCTGGGCATTCTCAGCGTCACAGAAAAATGGTGTTTATGCTTCATGTTTCACATACAATGATTTCTGCTGAAACACTACTGTTTATCTCTAGTTCCCCAGCAATGGCATCTGCTATAATTTAAACCTCCCTTACTTCCACGGTGGAAAGCAGAGGTAATGTCTGTATTACATTACCCTGCGCCACATGTGACTTGTTTCTTTCATTTTCTTTTTAATGGCAATCAAAGCATGGGCCATTTTTAGAAGCAGGAGTGTTATTTCAGATAATTTTAAGCCGTGTTAAAATGTATGTCTGAGCTATAATGATGTCTGGCCCTGCTCAGGCTTGTTCTTATAGGGCTCTTAGTTATCATGCCTGCTATAGTATGCAAAGTGAGACGAGAACCAGAGGAGAAATGCTTTGACACTCATGGTCTCAGATGATAGATTCCCTCTGTAATGTTAAAGGCAGAGAAGATCCTCCCATGGACAAAGGGAATGGACTGTGTGGGTAGAATTCTGTTAAACAGATGTTTAACACCATTTTAGACAGCCCAAGGTATCCAAGACTTCTGTGCAAGGCTGACAAATTTGACTCATGACCCATGGAAGACCCGCAGCTGAAGGCCAGGCAAGGTATCCTAGGGCAGCAAGAATGGCACTTCTGGTTAAGCACCCAAATTCCATTTGATGGCTCTCAGAGTCACTTCCAGACCAATTTTAAAGCACCTCCAGAAAAGAGAAGCCTAATGGCACATATTGCAATGCAACCTGTCCAAACAGAGCTCTATTATTTGACAAAAGTGATGGCAACTTGAAACACCTGTCTTCTTTGGGAACTCTACTCCCCCTCTTTCCGCTGGCTAATGATGTCAAACCCAATAGAATCACAGAATGGTTGAGGCTGGAAGGGACCTCTGCAGGTCATCTGGTCCAACCCCTCCTGCTTTACTAAGGTCACCTAGAGCCGATTGCCTAGGACTGTGTCCAGACAGCTTTTGAATACCTCCAAGGAGGGAAACACCACAACCTCCCTGGGCAACCTGTGCCAGTGCTCAGTCACTCTCACTGTAAAAAAGTTGGTTCACATGGTTTGAACCTCCTACGTTTCAGTTTTTGTCGATTGCCTCTTGTCCTACCACTGGGCACCACTGAAAAGAGCCTGCCTCCATCCTCTTTGCACCCTCCCTTCCCTCCTTTCCTTACATGGATGAGATCCCCCCTCAGCCTTCTCTTCTCCAGGCTAAACAGTGCCAGCTCTCTCAGCCTTCCCTCAGAGGAGAGATGCTCCAGTCTCTTCATCATCCAGATCATTAATGAAAATGTTGAACAGGATTGGACCCAGTACTGACCCCTGTGGGGTACACCACAAGTTACTGGCCTCCAGCTACTTTGTACCACTGATCACTATCCTCTGGACCAGGCTCTTCAGCCAGTTTTCAGTCCATCTCACTGTCTGCTCAACCAGCCCATACTTCATCAGCTTGTCTATGAGGATCTTATGGGAGACAGTGTTGGATCACTGAAGTCTAGGCAGACAACAACAACTGTTCTTCCCTCACCTACCAAGCCAGTCATTTAATCATAGAAGGTTATCAGGTTGGTCAACCATGGCTTTCTCTTGGTGAATTCATGCTGACTGATGACTTTCTTGTCCTTCATGTGCCTGGAAATGGTGTCCAGGATCAGTTGCTCTGTCACCTTCCCAGGGACTGATAGTTGAGGCTGACTGGCCTGCAGTTCCCCAGGTCCTCCTTCTTCCCCTTCTTGAAGACAGGAGTGACGTTTGCCACATCATAGACCAGCACAAGTGAGAGTCCAGCATCTCACAAAGCACTTACCCTGACAGTGAATGTCCTTCCTCCAACTCTGTTCTGGGCCTCAAGAACCACCACGTTGACCCCAGACTCAGACAGCAACTTGGCAGCTGACAAACCTACCAGAAAATAGAAAGGGCTTTAAAGCAAGTGGCAGCAATCAGACACATTAATGGGCAAAAACAGAACCAGAGCTTCAAGGTCAGAGATTTCAACACTTTTAAAAAAATTCTGAGAGAAGTCAGAAACTTTTTGTGGTGTCTTACCACAGAAATCATGTGGCTGCTGCTTAGTTGCATGTTATAACCATCTCCATAAGTAGCATTCACAGCCTGAAGTTTCCTCCTTCAGGTTAGCATTTTTGGCATTTAAAAAAAAAAATAAAATTTCAGTTATTAAGGGGGACACATCTTACTCTTCATTTGTGCAGTGCACAGAAAGGCAGAACCCAGCTTGTGGGGCTTGCAGCACTAAAGTGACAGAAGTAATAATATGGCATGTTCCAGCAAGGTAGGATTCCAACTTCTCTCACTCATCAACTCTCTACTCTATTGCTATCTGTTGTCCTCATTCACATGCAGCAAGAAAGTCTGCTTCACTGTCAAGATTCATTTTAAGCAACGGAGTTTGACCATGGCAATCAAAAAGGCTGTATGTAGATACTTCATAAAAGGAATTATGGTCTCAGCAAAAATCATCCAATTATGGGACTTTGTGATGGAGGTACTAGAGACAATTGAAAATTCAACAGGACAGGAGTCCTCTTTGCTTTTGACAAATGCAAGCTGAAATTGTAAAAAGCAATCATGAGCTTGTGAAATCAGATTATCTCATTGCCCTGCAGGCCAATTTGGCACTGAAGCATTGTTTCTTTGGAGTTGTTTCCCTTCCTTAAGTATACGAAAGCTAGCCTTATTGATCAGAACTTCCAAGGTACCCTGCAGGAAGGAATAATATTATATTCACGGTTATTACACTACCTTGAAATGTGATTAAAAGCAACTGTTCATGAGCCTACAAAGAATGCATGTCTGAAAAGACCAGAGGAGAGGAATCATTCTGGGCAGCGTTAAGCGTACTCATTTATTCTGAGGACAACAAAGAATAGCCCATAAACTTCTGTGTACATAATCTTTTAATGGGGAAGTGGAATATCATTCACTGGAAAACAGAAGTGAGGAAGTTCAAATGTCTTACATTGACAAAAATTATAAACATGATTTCCACACTCATCTAAAAATAACTTTACACCTTTGCACCATATTCTTTAGTTTGCTGCTGGAGCAGAAGTATACTTAATTCTTCCATCTATTTAATATTCTAATTTTTAAAAACGCATGCCATTTGTCAGTGAAGTGAACATGTTATAAATTGATCTTTTTTTAGTTGTTTTTTATTATTTTTTTCCTGCATGAAAGTCTACAGAGAACATTTTACAATTTTTTTTACAGTTAATTCTTTAATCCTTTCAGTGATGGTGTTCTCTTCTTCCTCAACATAAACATAGAAGAGACAAGTTTATAATGTTGGAAACACAAGCTGCAGTATTTTTTTACAAATATTTATATTTTTTATACTTTGAATAATGTTTTCCAAAATATAAAGTGTTTTTTGTCATGAAAAGTTGATTACCTACATATATAAAATAAAAGGTTGAATTTCTCTATTCTGCATAAATACCACAGGACACTCTGGCATGAGTGGGTAATTATTTTGTAAGAAAGTTTACTGCAGATATACAAGTCTTGGAAAAATGCAGAGTGCATTCATGTGTTAACCTATGGAACATGAAGCAGCAAAAAATCTGGCCTGGGCATGAAAAAAAAAATTACATGCAAATCCTCAGTGCCTAAGACCATAATTCCAGCTGTATACAAAAGCTACATTCATGCCACAGCTGTTTAGGAAGAATAATGGTTGCACTGGACTGAGTTGGAAGTGAAGCTTACTACTGGTTTATAGCTTAATTATATGATATATCCAAATGAAGACTGCTGAAGGATGAAGAACAAGGGGTAATGTGACTGAGGTTCTCTAACCTCTTTACGTGTTAAACTGTACTTCTTGCACTCCAGCCTTTCAGATTTTTACTTTCCTTATTGTTAACCCAAGTGTCACCATAGACACCCACCCAAAAAAAAAAAAAAAAAGAAAAGAAAAAAGGATTCAGAGCTACACAGACTCGGAAAGGGCAAGAGACCCGTTGCGACAGCAATGGCTTACTGGCAGCTGGGAGAGGGCCTGACTCAAGAAATAAAAACAACACAAAACATGTTGAGTAAAGATTGTTACTACACATTTATGTGTTTAAAGCATGGCAACAATTTTCTTTTAAACTGGAGGACTAGCAACAACACCCACAGCTGGGTTATCTCGATGTAGCTGTCTATTGAACCCAACTCTTTAGTCCTGTTCTGGTGTGACCGAAGTGCACCAGATACAGGTGTTTCTGCAGGTATGTCTTAAGCATCCCACAGGTCATGAAGCCTACGTGCTTCTGACACACAATTAACCTCTAAACAGATTGCATATTTTCCCTTAATCTTCTCCGTATCTTGAATTTTCAAGACTTTTGTCACCGTTCCAGTACCCTCTACAGGACTGGACAGCAGAGACTGACCACTGATTTCTGTTTGACCAATTGGGTGAGAATGAGAGAGAGAAAGGAACAAGACCATCTCCTTCCCAGCTCCGTGCCCCATCTCTGGCTGCCCAGCACCCCCCAGGCTGCATGGAGCCCACCTCTCACCTCCTCTCCAACACCTCCGCTACTTGCCCAGAGGACATGGTGCACCTTCCAGGAGGTGCCAAGCGGGAGGGCAGGACCTCCACACCACAAGGGCCTCCCGCAACGTAAGCACTGCTCCGGAGCCACGGCCCTCTGCCCCACGTGGGCTCCGACACCAGCCGCAACGTCCTGTGATTTTGTGGATGCCCACAGTGTCCCCTGAGCACGCCATATCAGGACAAACCAAGCACTGGACTGGCACCTCTCAGGCTGCAGCCAAGACTCACGTCGGTTATTTTAAACCACACCTACATGTGCCTGTATGACTGCCACACAGACGTGCCTGTCATAGCCGAGGCCACTGCTCTGCCCCATCACCTTCTCCAAAGCGTAGCCTAGAGATAAAGCTGCAAACCATCCCAAACCACTGGCTGCGCTCCTTCCAGATATCACCCTAATGCTATGAATTAGAAATATACTATTTGCCTCAGAAAGATGAAAGGAGTCTGCCAAAACCATGCCTCATTTGAAGTATCTGGCTCTCGAAATTCGCTTGTTATTAGATAAGACTAAACAAGGCAAGATGACTTATACATCCTCCACAAAGGTTTCTATGGCAATCGCACACCCAGCTCCCCCCGCCTGAAGAATTTTCCATGGAGGAAAGCTCTATTCCTATTGATTTTGCAGTGCTATTAAGGACTCAGAATTGCTGCTGCTGCTACAGATCATAGTGCCACGCTTTCTTTTCAGAAAATTGTCATAATCCTATCAAGCAGAGTAGTTTCAAGTGGATCAAAACACTGGATATACAGTTTAAAGAAAAAAAGAAAAACCACTACGATGAATTTATGCCAATCTGCAGACTACCAGATATACGGCATGGCTGAAACACAGAGATGCTGAACAATACTGAATTTTGTATGTAGCCTGATGGAAAATACAAGAAAGTATGTCTCTACCTTAGAGGAGAGAAAGGTTGAACTCTACAGGTAGTGCACAAGGCCAGGACTTAAGAGAACTGAGCTTGATTACCAACTGAGCCCCATAATGTAGGAAGTTTCCCTGTTTCATAGGGAAGCATTTATAAGACTAGTGTTTACGAGAGTAATTCCAAGTTGCCTCAATACTGGGGCTGACACAGGATGTATGAGCAGATACAAGTCCTGTAGCACAAAAAAAGTTTTTAAATAAGTTACTTTATGGGAAATGTGACAGTAATTCTATAGTAACAGTATAGTGATTCTGCTTTTCAAACTCTAGGCTCTGTAAACGCAGGACATCAAACAGATTCACTGATACACCATGATCAGAAGCAAAAATCACCAGCACCTTTTCCAGAGACAGCACGTGATGTATGCTGAGCATCTCCAAAACATGCAAGGGCAGGGAAGGGGAGTGATGACAGTCTGATACCATTAACCTTTTAAGCCTTCAAACTGAAAGTCGCTATGTATGTGCCATATTGAGCACACCAAAACAGAGAAAATTACCTGTTACTGTTGAAAAGGTAACTGTCTGCTGGTTTTCTCGATGTGTTGTTTGCTTACTTGCTAGCTTCTTTGACAAAGTGCATTTGCCTTTCATGCATCCACTATCGGGCTGAAAGTTTACCAAAACCAACCTAATAACAACATTCCTTTGTAAAATCCTTGTTAATCCACCCTGCTGTACATGCAGTGGGATAATTACATTGTGTGAAAGACTACTAACCCATGATTGCAGTGTTCTAGCAGGCTTTAACTGAATATCATAAGGAAAAAAAAATCTTTGTGGAAAATCTCTACATTCTTCTGATCTTAGCAGGGGAATAATTTTTAAACTTTTTTCCTCATAACATATCAGTAAAGTGAGACTATTGTCGATATATCCTCATTAAAGTTCCAGTGTAGCAGCATGCTAATGCTATGACTATTTTTACTGTTTCCCTGATGGAAAACCTAGCTTTTTCCAAACACAATTGAGTAATTAAATCTGGCAACAGTCCCCTCAAATCAGCTCCTGTTATTCAACCTGAAGTCTCTTTGCCAAGTAAGTAGAGATCTGTCAATAAGAGACACAAAACATTTCTACCATGACTGTAGGGTAAAATCTCCCTTCCTCACCTCTCTTCTCCTTCTCTTCCCTCACAGTTTTCTTTTCATTGGAATTTTTGTGCACACCATGATATTTAAATAAGTTTCAAAATTTAGTTAAAATGTACTCAGTTACATCAGACTGGCCAGAGAAATCACTAATAGGCAACAACATATAGAACTGTTTTCCTTCACAGACTGAGGATTTGAAGTCTTAAATTGCCACTGAAAAATGAAAAAAAACCACATTAATTACAGCCCTTAAATTCGCACTAAACAGCAAGAACACACAGTGCAGATCACAAGCCTTCATTCATTTCTTCTTCAGTATTGCCTAGTATCATAACATCACTAACTTTCTGTTTGTCAGAAACTGTACTTTATCTTTCCATATGTTCTTTCACAATCCTTGTTGCAGAATACTTGATATTGGGGATGAGGTTGTGTTTATTTACTTTGTCATTTTCAGGTAAATGTTTTTCATTTCCTTTTAATCAATTCTTTTTTTTACCCTCTAGCAAAAACAATCCAGTTGATTCAGCAAAGATTTCAACCAAAAGAGAATAAATCTTTTCTATTACAGAGTACCCTGTCCAACTGAGACCAAGCCACTCTAACTGGTTTCAATGGCGCTAATGTCTAAACGCTTTCAACAGGTGCAAGCTTTGTTCTGAAGGGTACAAAAACAGTTTCTCATGGACAGTGTTAACAAGAATACAGTGGGCAGGATGAGGGAATGTGTCCCGAGGATGAATCCACTCCTCTGTACACACCCTCTGGGGTTTTCAAGTCCAAAGCCCACGGCAGTAAACATCTCTCCCCCAGAATAAGGCCTTCCCACCAGAACAAAGGCAGAAAAAAGTTAACTATTATAAGCATGGGGTGAGAAATACAGCACCCTCCTTCTTACATGCTAAAATGAGTAGCACCAGTTAAGATGATGATGGTTTGGTACCATCTAGTTAACGGAAACATCTAAGGTAATTATGCACATTTTCTAACTACTGATAATTGTTTTGGTCAGGATGCAAAATCAATTCCTGTTAGCTAAACAGGGATCTTCAAATAAATAACTATGTGAAAAAATGTTGCTGGTAAACTATGATCAATGTCATTGCCACAAATATCAAGAACATCAGCATTGGTATTCCCAGGAAAGACACAATGCCTGTCCCATGCCCGGTTTTGTTATGCTAGGATGTTTAGAGATCTGTCCTACCTACTTGGCTATTTCTTTTGCTTATTGGAGTACATAATACTCTTAAAAGACTTCAGACCTACCTATCTAACAGGAATACTCTTTCCTACCTTTCAACACCTTTCACCTAAATCTGAGATATGGTGCAAAATCTGCTCCTCAAGAACAGATCGTAGGTTTACAGTGCTCTCTTAGGAGCACTGAATTCACTAACCTATGAATCATGCTGGTGTACATTTTGTTTTTGCCAGAAACAAACCTGACACATTCTTCATTCAGGAGCAGAACTAGCTGCGACTGTTCAGGTTACCCCCTGGGTTAGACAGTGTTTACAAATGATGCATTTACCACAGAAAACCACATGAAGAATATGATGGAAGATGAAGAAAATAATAATATTTCTGTATCTGGTTATACAATGAACAGATCACAACCATATGTTGGCCAAAACTAAACATCTAACGCTGAGCATAACACAAAAGAGTGTCTTAACCAAAACCCATGCCTCACATCACAAGGTTTTGCATCTTTAGTAGCAAAACATTACAACACATTATGAAGAAGGCAGCAAACAGAAACCTGTATTTCTGCTTATTTGTGAGCATTGCACATAACATCCATTACACTTTATATGGGGGTGTGATTGTTCTGTTCCTGCTGTAAATTATTCTTGTAATGGCCATGAGCTTGCTAGCAGTACATGAGGAACTGAGAGCCCAGGGAAACATTGCAATTTATTTCTTCATCCAAAAAAAAAAAAAACAGCTTACAGGAATTTCTGGTACCAAGTGACAATACAATAATCTATTATCAGCTTTCCTGTTGGATCCAGGAAGAAAGTGGGAAAGAACTGGGTTGCTGGACCGCAGTACAGGGCAGATGTAGAGATTAACACAGGATACATGTTAGGAACCAGCTCTTGCATTCTTACAGATCAAATCCTGAGTAAATTTAGAAGTAACAGTAGAAAAAAAAGTCCACTGAAAACTACTCCAGATTTACACAGGTGAGACTGATTATATCTTCTACCAGCAACTGTGTATTTGACAGTTTATCCGACAGTACCACCCACCAGCAGCTTGGCATGCTGTCAAAACAAACAAAGCAGTATACAACATAAGTTGTGCTGCCATTACAGCAAGCAAGGAAAATCTGCATTTCCTCATTATTCAGTATTTCACCCAGAGACCACAGCCAACGCATAGGTAGCTCAAGTGATAAGGCTGTCGATCACACACCATGGAGCAGGAGATGCCAACGCGTAACACTCTTCTATGGAGAGGAAAAAAAAAAGCCTTAATAGTATATCATACGTTTTATTTCAATATAAAGACTAATTACTACTATTTTTACAACCCAGCTCCTCTTACAGTTTTTGGCTGTTGGACCCCTCCATAAGTGCAACAGAAAGCAGTGCTGTTTCCTGCGTGCAGCTGGCAAATCTAAGCATCTGTTTTGTTGAGCCATGAGATCTCCTTGTTTCGAGCTAAGAACAAATGTGTGTTTATTTGGAAATAAGACATATCCATGTCAAAGCACGATAATATTCAGTGCAAGCTTCAATTATGGCTCTGTTTCCCATGTGCTTTGTGCTTGTAACGTGATGTGCTGCAATGTTTTCCAAAAGTTATCTGCTGGATGTGCCTGCTTCTGGACATAATTCTCCATATATGACATGTCTCTAGTTGGCATCATGTGGACAAACACTCTAAATTCTCCATGCCTTCTTTTGATAAACTGGGCTTCCATCGTCCAAAATTCATGTGCAAGGTGAGGCTGGCATATGAATGTACCCCAAATTTCTGTCCGAAAAAGTTGGAGTGTTTTGCTTACATTCTTTTTTTGCCACATTTTGAACTACTTAAGCTTGAATTTTCAGGGTGTGGTTTTCAGGCTGATTTTTTTTTTTTTTTTTTTTTTTTTTTTTTTTTTTTTTGCTGGAAAATCTTGTTCAAAATTGGCTGGCTATTTCTAACAAAAAAGAAACAAACATCATTCTTTCATTTTGAAATCTGATAGCTTTTTTTTTTCCCCCTGTCCTATTTTGGAAGTTCTAGCAGCAACCTGAAATTTGTCAGGGAGGTAGCCTTTGAGTCAATATAGTGCATTTTGTTATTAATGTGAAAATACGCCCCAGTATGTTCTGTTAGGAAGTTTTGAGGAATAACAGGTCGGATGTAGGCAGCAGCTATTTTCTAGATCTCAAAAGCTGAAACAACTGAGGTTTCTGTCAAAACTCTCCAAGCACTTTATGCTGTCCAGTGGTTAATGAGCAGTTCCCAAGGAGTGACTGAGCACGCTGGACCTCCTTACAACCCATCTTGCATCTCAGAGCAAGTGTGTATGCTCCATCCTGGGACTATGGAGCCAAAATCTGAATTTCCCTGTAATTATGGCCTCAGCTTGGGGAGTGGATAATGCACCTGGGATGGGGACGATGTGTCAGGAGAAGTGTGGCAGTGACTTGCTGCATAAAAAGGACAACTTCTGGAAGCTGTCAATACAGTAGTTAGTCCACCCAGAGGATGACAGTCTCCTAGTCCCCAGACAGTGTAGCCCCTTAGCCCAAGCATCAGAGGACTGTCTGATGGGATGTCAGGGTTACAATCCTGCTGATTAATTAGACATGCACCCACGGCAAGCCATGTGTTGTCAGCTTGTTGTGTTTAACAAATGAGAGAATTATATAGCCTAAAACAAAACGCACAAGAAAAAGGTCAAACTCAATCCAAACCAGAACATCCTCTTCAGTTCAGTAGGAAACGCCTATAAATAGAAAGTGGGAGTAATATTCAAGGCATATAAGAACTCCCCGTTGGTATGGGGAAATTTTTTCACTTCAGGCATCAGTTTATTTAATATGTTTGAGTAGAAAATGTCATAATTAATACTAACTGTATTATGGGGGACACTATCCATTACGAATGAAACAAACATGTGCCTCGGGCCCTTCCTGGCCACCATCCACATTTTTAATACACATGGCCATGTAAAAAGAGGAATCTAGCCCAAGCTCTGCTGCTCCTTCTCTATAGGGGTCCAAATGTACTTGCTGATGCAATCTGGACATTTGAAACATGATGTCACAGGGTACAGCAGACAAATCTCAGGGGTAGAGGCCACCGGAGCTGAGTTTGTCTTCCCAGTGCTTTGCCACTGTGGAGCACTCTCTGCAGAAACTCCCTCCATCCCTAGAGTGCGGCTTCCTACAGGCAGAGTGGATTCTGTGCCCCTATGAATGGCCACGTACAGACGTGTGCATACAGAGGCCAGGAGCATGGACAAGAAGAGTGTGTTTAGGTTGCACAGAAACTGCCTCTCAAGAACACGGTTCACTTTGAGGAACAGATTTCTCCAGAGGTGCCAGCCAGGATTAGATTTCGTTTTGCAAATATCGTACAAATATTTAAAAAACCCCACAATCTCACTGCTGTGAAGCTCACACTTAATATAACAAGCAGCTTGCTTATACCTGATATACATTTCATGTAATTCTAGTAAATAACCAGTTTATCCCAGTTTTCTATCCTTTCTTGCAAGCGTCAGGTAATGAGTACTTAAAATACAGTAGAAGGAGTGGAGACAGAAATCCTATCAGATGAGGCAATTGTAAACATATCTTCAGAGAAAGAAGCAGCAGCAAATCAAGACTGGTGTTAGTGAGATATAGAGGGAGAAACTGTCCATACGGGAGCATGTTTTTCTATTTGTCTCACCAGAAACAAAATTCTAGACACAGATTACTTTTTCTAAGACCAGAAAGCAGCACTATCTAACCTCTTACAGAAATGAGTTGTAGGTATATTGGT
Organism: Pterocles gutturalis; assembly: GCF_000699245.1. NCBI lineage: Eukaryota > Metazoa > Chordata > Aves > Pterocliformes > Pteroclidae > Pterocles > Pterocles gutturalis. The sequence goes on from NW_010137891.1 coordinate 49,970, forward strand.
ACAGGAAGACAAAGCAGCTGTGTGAAAAGCAAAACAAATCAAGAGCTGACAGGAATTACAAAGATGGATTAATTATGAAATAAAGCATTTATTGTCCATTTTTCTAAGGCTGTTTTCTTAAAATTATGTATTTTCTGATTTGTAACAGGCAAACACCAATTTCTATGCCACTGGCATGGCATAAGGGTTTCCACTGGCAAGACAAACATTCCTATACCCCAAGTGTGCTGTGACATGTTTATTTGTCTTCCTAATGCCACTGACAAGTTTTCAGGGACTGTAATGCCTTGAAATTTCCTGCTTGGCTCCATTTCAGACTCCACATCAGCCTTTAGTCCATGGCGTAAGTGTTCTGAAGTAACTTACTGATTCTTGTACTAGTGAGGCAAGATACTACTTAGACATGCTTGACGCATTTTCTAAAACACTACTACAGGCTGGAAAGCTGGAGAAGCAAGGTACTCACAAGGGAAGAAGAGCTCCTCTGAGCCCTAAAAACTATATTAAGATCATGTCACCATCACCTGCACATAGTACAGGTGGTAAATTGCTAAGGGCACTCTGTACGTTACAAGAACCTTAAGGATAAAGATCAAATGACTCGCGTTAGCAGGCAAATACCCAGACACCTGGTAAAACTAAAAAGCACACAAAACTAGGTACAAATTCTTTCTTTATGTTAGTGATACTACAAATTATTTACATAATTACATTGTCACAAATAATTATTTGAACAATTACTGTTGTTTTAGCAAATGAAAAAATTAAGTAAACAAATTGCTGTTCTGTGCATTAATTCACTACACACTGAAGAAAAGAAAGGCTCTGACTTCTTCCCAGTTCTAATAAAGATTCATTTTACCTATAGCAATAGTGGCTGTAGTATCACTGAAGTCAGTCACATAACTCACCTTTTCTGAACCACTAGTGAAGTAAAGACTCCCTGAAAACTGAAAGCTGGCCAAATGTGCCAACACAGTATTTATCTGATAGACAAATGAAATACAGACTTTTCTCCAATGTAGCAACATTCTCAGCTCAGGTACCATCAGGTGCCATAAGACTAATTACTTCCTTTTTTTTTTTTAAGCATGAGGATCACGAGCCACAACGCACTCGCTGATGTTAAAGTAGATCTGAATCCGAATTGTATTTTGGGAAGTACTTTTCCAAGCCCACTGCATCAGGAGAACTTGGCTGTCTAGAGAGTACAGCTCTCCTCATAGTAACAAAACCCAACCTGTTTTTACAGATATTCCCCGACGTCTTTCTGCAGCTTTTATCAAAAGAATATGCTTGCCATCACTGCCAGAGCTGCCTGAAAAAAACACAACTTCAAAATATCATCTTTCTCGGGGTGCAGTTCCCAGCCTGTATCCCTGCACTCTCCTGCACCTGTGGCCATCATAAAGTCTCTTTTCCTACAGACTCTCTTTTGATGAGCAGAAGTACAAACCAGCGCAAGAACCTGCAAATACGTCCTTAAATACCGACCTGGGTATTTTTCCCCTTCTTTTCCCCCAAGTGTATCTGAAGCCCCTGGAGACCTGACACCCTCGTTAACCACCGCCCAAGCCTTAAGGCCAGCCGTGGGGACGAGTCGTCCCCG
>NW_010137892.1:0-205 GCF_000699245.1 Pterocles gutturalis
GGACATCTACGGCTTCGAAATATTCCAGGTTTGTGTTGCTTTGGTGGAGGAGCCCAGGTGGGGAATGTCCTTCCTCGCTTCTGCAGCGAGGAGGGTGGCCAGAGCAGGGGACCGTTGGCAGACCACAACCCCAAGAAGGGCCCCTGGAGCAGCACCCAAAGGTGCTTGTCTTTGGGGTCTCCTCGATGGAGCGAGAAGAGCAGAA
>NW_010137893.1:0-41378 GCF_000699245.1 Pterocles gutturalis
GCCGCGGCTCCGCTGGGAGCCCGCCGCCCCCTGCCCGGTGTTACCGCTGGGGAGTTAGGTCGGCAGAACCTGGTCGGAAATACAAGGGCAAAGCCAGGAGGATTTTTTTTTTTTTCCTGGGGGAAAATGCAATTCCCGGAGGGAGTTCATGACAAGATTCCAGTTTATAGTAACAGCCCAGCTAGCCCATCGTCAGGGCAAACTGCTTCGCTGAGGGTCGTGCAGGGCAAGCAGAGCTCTGTGTAAGTCCCAGCCGAGCTCCGAGGCCACCGGGTCTTCCTAGGAACGGAACACATGGGGGGGCCAGAAGGGAAAACAAGGCAGGAGCCGGTTTCTGTGCGGCGAGCGAGGGGTTTCACAGCTTCCAATACTCAAATAGCTACTTAAATAACTACTTCAGGGGCAAATTTAAGTGCCCAAGTAATCATTCATGGTCCTGAAAAACGTTCAGGAAAAGGTTCTTATCAGAGGCCGGCTCTGAAGTGGAGCATTCGATGGGCTGACCGCTCGATAGCTTTCATTACAGGGATGCCGAATTCCTGTTCCTCTAAGGAATTTGTCTGGAAAGCTCCTCAATGCTTTTGTGTCTGAATGTTTATGTTTTTCTGTAGTAAAGAGATGATATTACCTGTATCCAAGAGACCACAGTTATGATGCTGTTTTTTGCATACCTACTTTTCACCTCGTTTTCTTCTGCTCACTAGTTTTCTCCTTCAAAAAGCAATCGGCACCAAAAAAAAAAAAAAAAAAAAAAGAAAAAAAATTACCATATGTTTTTGGCAAGTCAGACTCTGTGGCAGTTTGCAGCTCTCTCCAGAACTGCTGCCTCTGAATTTTAAAACTACTTATCTCAACAGAAATTGGTATGCTGGTAGAAGAATAAATCTCAATAGCTGTACAAGAAGAATTTGTATTTGTTCAACCTCACGTTGAGAACTTTGCTTTGTAAGACAGTATTTTATAATATGTCAGGTTTTGCATTTCTACTCTTTGTTGTTTAAACTGATGATCAATAAACTACCTTTTCTTTTTAGCCTCCATCACTAAAACGTTAACAATTTACTACAACATCAAATGGAACACAATAAAAAGAGTACAAACTCCAAGTGAAAAATGCTTGAAAAGAAATCTTGAAAAATCATACCTACTCGTTTGTAATGTGTGAAATTATTACAAGTATGTTCACTATAAGGACTATTGATAGATGACTCACAATTTAACTAAATTCAATAAACCACATACTGTGCCTATCCCAGTAGGTGACTCATGCATTTTGTATTTCAAGTATCAAATGTTTGCCAAAAACAGTATTTTAAAAAGTAGGAAAATTGTTCAAAAGAGCTTGTGAATAGGTTGGGACTACCCACAGGCAGCTCTTACTTCTGTTCGGACCACTTACGTAGGATTTCATGGCTCCACATTCTAGTATTCTGCTAGAAGGAGTGCTTAGCCACAGCAGCCCCATCTTACACACTTCGTATGCTTTTTTTCTCACATATATTGTGCCTTCTTGAAATACACACACATTAGAATTTAATGTGATACTTTAAAGCAGTTGTGTTTTAAAGAGAAAAGCCTGCAAAGTAAACATTTTATGCTCCATAATTTTATACACATTTCTTAATTTTCCTAACACCATGCTTTGCCCTTCTAAAATGAAATGTAAAAAAATAAAACAGCAATCTCAAAAGAACTGTTCAGCTAGTCCCTGAATACTGTATAATAGTATTTTAAATCAAATAACTCAATCTAAAAGAGGCAGAATTGGGCCCACAAGAAGGAGTAAGCTCCAGTCCTGGTGTCGATGCCTTTTCACTGTTTCAGCAGCCTGCAGGGTGGCAAAGGAGGCTACTACATGCTGGTGACTCAGTAGGTTAGCTTAGATTTTAGGCACTTTTCAAAAATTATTCATACAGACCTCAGAATACATCTGGATCTTATTTTTAATGCTGGGCAGGGGTTACCTGATTCCAGAATATCGTGCACTGCACATGTACAGCATCCACGTATCATAAACTCTTTTGTGAAGAAAGAGACATTTTTTTCACCAGGGCCTGTGAACTGTACATATTTATAGCGAGTGTGACTTAAGGTGTCTATTTTCTGGGTGATTAAGAGCAGGTGAAATATTTGGCAAAATATTTTTACATGTCCCTTCACTCCTTTAATTGTTATTAAACAGTGCAATTTCATTACTGATCTCTGCATGTTCTTTCCCAGTATTCCTTTGGCACTTCCCCTGCTGAGCTGGCTCTTATTCTGACTTTGAGACCCTTGTGGTCCCTGGAAGAAGCCAATACAGTGTAATCTAAAAATAAATGAACTCAAAGTTCATGTTGACTAGGGATATATTAAGTTGGTGGAGTCACAACTTGCATATAGGCAGAAGTGATAAAACTAAGCATAATATTAAGCTCTGAACTTTAATGTTATCAATTAAAGACCTGGCATGAAGCATGTTTTATTCATTGTTTTGTCAACCACTTCACATTTGCACCCTGTTTTTCTTGCAAAAAATATCAAAAGAACTCATGTGGAAAAGTATTGCAGGAAAACATTTGATCTATTTTAGTTTCATTTAATGAAATCTAGCATCCAGAGAACAAGTAGGAGAAACAGCATCAAATATGCCTAGGCAATTCTCCAAAGGCCTTTAGCAATTGCTTTGTAAGAGGATCATTAGCTCCCTGCCTATGAAATTACCAAAATTGATCTCTTTGTATTGACACGGGTGTAAGTTATGCTACCTGAAGGAAATATTAAATTTTAAGCAGAGAAAGAATACATACTTTGCTGGTAGTACAAACTTGTCCAATTGTTCTATATTGGGAGCAAACGCATACACAATATGGCAAATCTTAAACAGCATACAGGGAGTATTTTTTAATACTCAAAGTCTAAGGCATTTATGCACATGGGAAATCATATTAGTTGTCAAATGGTGACAGCTGTAATATTAACATTATTAACAAGGGGCCGCAGTATTGTTTTACTATCCATGCATCATGCTAGAAATGCTTTTTAACATTAGAGGCTCAACATTTATCAAGAGCATTTGATTTAATAACATCCAGTATAACAGTACTCCACAGTTTCCATTAGTTTGATTGAATGTTGTATCTGTCTAAGCAAACCAAGCATTAGGCGCTTCAGTGAAAGTCACTTGTAATAGAGAAAAATATAATGCATGAATATTTCATTAGTAGATGAATTCCCATCAAAACTTTACTTGAAATGCTTGAAAGTACCTACTGAATGTTTGCCAGTTATTTCATAAAACAGAGATGGTTGTAATGCTGCTGTTGAAACAGGAAAAAATCTATTAGATCATTTAACATACTAAAACAATTATGGTATAATTATAAGGAACATAATTATATGTTCTTGATGTCTTTAATTGTGCAAGCCTCACTAATTAACATTAGAAATTCAATCAAAACAAATTATGCTTTAAAATTTAAGGATGAACTTAAAGAGAAAGATCATATTTCCCAAGTCAAACAATTACAACTTGGAATTCCACCCAATAGTAGGCAAACTCCTCGTGCATGTTTGCAGTCTCTCTCTCTTTCCATCTCCTAAATTTTATTCTGTGTATTTGGGGATATATAGGTATAAATACATATATACACTCAAGTGACTTACCCTTATTTAATGTTATAATGTCAGTTTTGCCTGAGCCAAAATCCAATAGAGATTCTTGTGGCCTTTGGATTAAAACTTAAAGGAAGTCCTGTGCCCACTGTCTTCTTTTCCTTTGCCCCTTTAATTCTCTCCCCCATTCTCTGGGGAGGGTGATCGAGTGGCTGCATGGTGTTTATTGCCACAACACTCCCATATCTTGCATGAAGGGGACTCCCAATCGTTTGGTTGCGTTTCGCAAGATGCCCACAGAAGTACAGCTCTGTGAATAGCTCACCCAATAGAAGTGAACAGGCAGGAGCATTTGAAAACCTCAGAAAAATATAGAGCAATATTTAATCCAAAGGAAACAATGTATAATTATTGTAGTGTTGGAGTGTTGGGTTTTTTCATAAACAAAAATTTCAAAGTCTAAGAATTTCTTATGGAATGGGAGTTGTCCATTTTTGGCTGGCTCTATTCCTAGATGTAGTCTAGGTTTTTTGTTTGGTTGGTTGTTTTTGTTTTTTTTTTTCTTTAATCTCATAGTCTCAACAGAATACTTACAGGAAATCATACTGTGGAGGTTAAAAAGATGTTCAATCAGTTAAGACATTGCATTAAAGAGGTGAATGTAAGACACCTCACCAGAAAGAAGATAGCTAGTTTTTTCCTTAAAACATGTACCATCCAAACATGATTCAAACCCTTTGTATCATATTTTTCTTTCTACTGAGACTGGACCCTAACAAAAATACTTTAGATAATTCCTTTCTCTGTCATTGAAAATTTCAGAATGGCATCTTCATTCATGAGACCAGCAGAATGGAAACCTGTGAGAACTTGTCTCAGAACAAAGCAGCATGAAGAGAATAAGCACTGCGGGTACTCCACTTACCGTATCTTTGCTTTCTGCTCGTTTTCTTCAGTTAACCAAAGCAGAACCGCTGTCAAATGGAGATTTTGACCATCTCCCACTGCTCTTTTCTTTTAAGCAAATACACACGTTCAAGGGTCTGACTACAAATTTTGCTAAATGTTGAGGGCACCAGTCAGTTCCCTAAATGTAGGAGCTCAGTGCTATTTGATATCAGATATTCCAGGTATCCCAGGGCAGGCAGATGGGACTGTCAGAAGTGCCTGCACCTTCTGGCATGGCCAGCCCCTCAGCACCTTCTCTAGGACTCTGTCACTTTTCGGTTAACTGACCCTCGCCATACCTCTGCAGGTAGGGTTTGCAGACCCCTAGCCAAAGGTGGCACCACTTTGGTTAGCTCAGCTCTGTGTTTCTGGCCAGCTTAGCACTTTGGAGTGAAAACTCTGAAACAATATAAGATGTAAAAAATGCTAGACTAGTTAACATTATAGCCCAAGTTATTTTAAGTTCATCTTCAAAATAATCTTGGTATTAGGGTTGTGACCTTTAAAAAGTCTTCACTGATCATTAAATAAGATGTTGCTTGAGATCCAAGTATATTGCTAGAAAAGCTGGATTTTACCAGAGCACATCAACCACATCAGTGATCAGTGCCACTGAAAACCAGCGTATATTTTTCACAGAATAATTGCACTGGAGTATTTAAATTGTAAGAAGAAGATTGACAACTCCTTGCATAATTTGATTAATCAACACCTCCTTAGTGAATAAAGAGTCTCTCATGTTGTCAGAGGTTGAATGGATAGAAGAGAGATGCTGGAGAATGACAGAAAATTGACTGACTACCACAGAAACAAACTTGTCAAGTTCCCCACATAATAAGATGGCTTTTTATTTCAGGTGTTGTTCCATTGCTCCATGGAACCAAAGATTATGAGATGTCTTGATCCTCCATATAAGCTCTGGAAATATAGCAGTGGAAGGCCTTTGGTATTATATTATAAGATATCCCTGGTGTGGTAGGGCTGCATGGTCTGGTTTTACCCTTTCAATACACAACGTTTTTTGGTGAAGCTGGAGTATGGAGAAATGTTTGTTCCTGTAGTTTTTCCCCGATAATTTCCACACTATGCTGTGCTTCCTTCTAATGGCCTAATTTTTTAAAACAAATTTGTATATATTTTATTTCTATATGGTCAGCTGTGCAATAAAATAGGTTTATGTTATTTGTTTTAGGTTGTAAATGTATTAATAAAAAATGTCAAAAGAAGGAAGCTTGGTTCTTTTTTCTTTTAGTGAGGCTTGTAGTAACATATTTCCTAAAGCCTAGTATCTTCTTTCCTCCTTTAAAAACCACCAAAATGCCTCTGTGGACCTGGCATGCGTTTTGCTGGTGTTTGTAATGGTAGCACACAGAGACAAATAAATAAATAAATAGCAATAAAATTTTTTTTAAAAATAATGCTACATCCATTTAACTTTGAAACAAATTATTACAGAGCATCTGATTACAATTGGAGAGAAGATGTAGAAAGGTAAAATGCTAGTAGCAATCGGAGCGAACTAACTGGGGTGCTCAGGCATGCTCTCAAGAAATGGATTGACTCGCAGGAGTTTTAGTGGTGTGAAAACTTGCATTGCGTTTCTCCAGCACACAGAAAAGCAATCTACCTGATTTTCCCCAAAGTAGCAAAGCAATCAGATATTTTATCAGTCTATTGCCTGCTAAGAGAGATTGGGAACCATGGAAAGCAAAGACACAGGAGGAAAAACCCCAGAAAATCCTTAATGTGAACCAGTAAATTTTGTCTTTAAAATTAATTTTCCAAAACACTTTTGGGAGAAAATGTAGCCCTAAATGTTAATTAGCTTGCTTGGCAAAGAAAGGGGAAAGTAATAGAAAAGCCATTTTGGTTGCTGCAGGGGACTCATACTGTTTCTCTTAGAGTGTTTTTTTCTAAATTTTACCCAACTATTTCAGCCATTTAAAAGCCTTTTTTAAACAGAAATTCAAACTTCAACTCAGGAAATTCCAACACATGCTCTAATAATTTCCAAACATTTTTTCTCTTTTACTCACAACCTGTTGTTCTTTTATTTACAATCACTTCCATACCTTCCCTTAACATCACCCGCCAATAAGTCACCAAGTTAAGTATGTCTAGTCTTGACCAGGTCTAGAGGTCTTTGGCTGCACAACAATCAATGGAGGGATTCCTTTGGGGATTTCCAAACCCATTAGTGTGAAAGAGCCCAACTTTCATTTTCAGCCTTGAGGATACTAAGCCAAATTTAATTTTTTTTCAGAGTTATTAATGAGCTGAGTCTGACCTGGGGTGCATGTGCACTGCACATTTGTTCAGTGTTTTAAATCTGTAATTAAGTAGGTTGAGCAAACAGAATAGGTGTCTAGAAAGTGAATAACCTGGCCTTAAGACCTAATATTCCAAGCACATGTTCATTTTTTCTTCATTCGTGCAAATCTAGCTGTACCTTTGTCATTAGATGCAAGGATTCAAAGTCTTGTCAAAGTATTGCACCACAGCAGGATTAATCTTCTTTAACATATTTTATCCAATGATCAGGGGAAAAAAAAAGTTGATTCCCTCCAGAATAAGCTTATTGCATTCACAAATTAAGTCTTATTTGCTAAGTAGCTTTTCATCAATGCTACCCGTTCACAAAAATTAGCAATGTGACAAATAACAGGAACATAATTTGCTGTACTGGGACAGTGACAAAACAGAGTACTTACCCTGTAATTGTCGTTCAGATGAGACAACAAAAGGGGAGACGCACTAAACTAATCAAGAAACCATGGCATCCTGACCTTATGACCAAGATCACCAACCTGGAAAATCAGTTGCTAAATATTCACAGCAGATAATTCTCACAGTTTGAGTGAAAGATTATACCATATTGAAATGAGGGCAAAGTCAATACCGATTGTGCTTAAACAAATGCTATAGAGACCTTCCAGGGTAGATATAATATTTTCATATGTATTCACTTCTGAACTGTAACTGGTGGTGCACTGTAAGACTCTGCAAAGACATGGAATAACAATGAAGGAGGAAACAGAGGCTGTCCCCAAAACTTGCTTTCCCAAAAGACTAGCAGGAGAACAGAAGTAGAGAGGCTGCTTGAGAGCAATTTTACTTTCTGAGACATGGTAAAGCATGAGCTACAGGTAATATAAGAAGAGATACAGTATCTGTCGTCCTTCAAGGGTTGCTCAGAGAGGCTGGGCTTTATTTTATGGACCAAAAGAGGCTAAAATGCTAGCACTCCATTTGCCTTGCTAACAAAACCACGAGCACTCTGTTTGCCTCACTTATTTTGTCTCTTGTTTCTTGCATTCAGTTCTTCCATCCTCATTACATCTTCTGCAGTTTTCCTGCATCTTCTGCAGTTTTTCCTTTTGCCTTGGATGCAGTCAGGCTAATCCCCTCTGTGAAACAGGGTGCTCTGTTCACGGAAACATGGGCTGTACAACAGCCTGGAAAAACCTCCATGGGCCTCTTGACTCCACAGCTAGTGTAAAACCTCCAGATTCTTACTTGGGTGGACTTTTGAAAGCTGCTGTTTTGAAAGCAGCTGCTCCTGTTCACCCTGTTGCTATACGGAGGTTAATATTTTTTCTTCTTTATTTTGATGAACAGCAAGTTTGTAAACATTTGGGAGAGGCTGAAAGGAAGTAATCAGATTGGTGGCATTCATCTGGGGCTGGATCCTGGGAAATGCTGACTTTCACCATTAACTTTGACTCCTGAAAGCTGACAGTAGTCAGCACATCACACGAGTAAGCCATAAAATATTATATTCCTCCAAGTCTTTTGATATAAATGTAGTACCTAGTTACTCCAGGAATGTAAAGCTGCTTCAGTGACTGCTTTGTCCCCATACACTTTCTACTTGGAAATGAAATCACACATCTTAAGCAAAATCCATCTTATATGTAGATATAATTATGGGGGCAGATCCCTGAAGGATTTGCTAAAAACTTTCAAAGACATTCATTTTGATGTTATATATCCAGTATTAACATTCTTTTAAATACAGCAAATTAATTCCTTATAAAGCATAGCCGCAATACAATGAAAAAAACCCCACCAAACCTTGAGAATATTAATGAGAAACTTGAATTTAAAAATTGCAGTTATCCATCTGTGAATCCAAATAAGTAGTCAGTAAATTTTGTCAATATAGTTCAGAATTGTAATACCAAAAATTGCACCTGAAGAGAAATTGCAGCAGAACAAAAATTATTAGATGTCCTATAAATGCTTTATAAAGACGACTACATTTGAAAGATTGCTGTCAAACAGTACATGACCAAAATTGAAGGAAAACAAATATGTCAAAGAACTCGTATTGGATTTTGTAGCATATTCAAATTTGGTTTGGCATGATAGATGTTTGAAGTGCTGGCTTGAATTTTCATTTTTATACCATTAAACTTTATGCAACTGGAACCAGTATTAGTCCAGTGTTGGGGCACTTTTGGTATGGGATTTTGACTATCTTTCATCTTTCACATAGGCAAGGTTTTTCTGAGGTAAAGCCCAAAGAAAAACAATCTCATCTCATCAGTGCCAGGAGTCTTAAGTCATGAACAGCATTAAGTTCAGCTAGTGCAGGATCTAGAAAGTCTATCACCAGGTCCGATGGAGCCTGATGAGCAGGGCTTTAAATGAACAGACTTATTTATTCCTTATCATTATTGCAAACAAAAAAGACCAAATGAAAAGAGAAATTCTAAATAAAAATGAGCAGATGGCACTTTGAGCCTTGTGTCTGGCACTAGTGTTATTTTTAGACAGAAGGAGAATACGCAGTAGTTTGCTGTTAGATAGAAATGTTTTCAGTTCCTAGACAAAAAGATCTCACCCTTTGTAGAAAGACAGATAATCCCCTGAAATGTAGCATATTCCAGTAGTTTTGCTTTTTTTTTTTTTCCTGTACATATTTCACATCTCAAATCTTCTTTGCTTAAATGAAAATGGGCCAAGCAGCTAGTCAGTGACACAGCCGGTGTCCACATCTTTGTCCAAAATGGACCTCCTTGTAAAAAGCAACATCGTGTCACAAAATAGTTTCCAAGGAGCAAGGTCTCAAAACTGCATTTTCCATAGGGTGGCTTTTAAACCTTCCCAAATACTGCCTCAATAACACAATTTGTCTGAACGCAGACAAGGGTATATTTTTATTTATTTTTCTGACTTTTGTCTCTGATATTTAAAACTCCTCCCAACCCTGAAAAATCTTTCTTCTCATTAAGACTCACTTGTGCAGGTCAACCTTGGCCTCCCCAGAGAGGAGCAAAACCCCAAGCAGGTGCTTCAGCTTCTCTGCACCAGGGGCATTGCAGAAAGGTGAGCACTGAGTTTTGTTCTCCAGTGTTTTGCGGACATATATCTTTTCTCATATGATAAAATCCTGCTGATAAATGCCCAGGTCCCTCTTCTAACACAATAAAACATAAGTATTTTCCTGACAGCAGAAGGTAAAAATTGCCCTTTCAGTAACAGCTTACAGTAATGTTCCCGTTTCACTCAGCATAACTGTTTTGTGGGGTCTTCGAGGCATAGTTGTTTGGTTGTGGTGGTGTTGGCCAGTTTTAATAACAAAAACATCTCTCAGTTGCTAGTTAGTGTGCTGTTAGCTAGGATGCTCTGAAAGAGCTGTGCACCAGTCCTTTGCAAAGGCAACGGAGGATTGGCTTAAACCCATGCTGAAGGTTGTTTAAGCTGATCCATTTAACTGTGCATCACAAGACCTATATATTTAATTACTGTTCCCCAACAAATGAGGCAATAACCAGCAACATAACTGAACGTGCTAATGTAATTGTCTGAATATGCCCTGCAAATGCCAATGTACCTGTTCAATCAGCTGATGGCAGCGTCCTGATAAGAATTATATTTGTACATTCATTATGTCTTCAGCTGTTAACAAAGCAATTAAAATTCCATTACGGAGTCCACAGAACAAGTAGATTTAAAAAATCTTCATTGTGATGATTAGAAATTTAACAGAGAAAAAGTATTGTTGATTCCAGGAGTCTTTTTTTGCCCTCAGAGAATAAGCCTTAAGGTATTGGAGGTCACATTTTAGATCTAAATTATAGAGATAATGAGACTTGTCTCTTTTGTACAGCGCTTTAAAATCTCCTGATGAAAAGTGCTATATAAGACCTCGATATTATTATGATTAATGCTCATAATCACCACCTCGTCAGTACTTTTTCCCCTTCTGACCTTGTAGTTTCTGTGTAGTAAAAGGCACTTACCTCACTGCTTGATCAAGCTCTTAAGACAGCTCAGGCAGCAGGTTTATGCCTCCTTTCCAGGAGGTGGATTCAAGAATCTACCTAGGTGGCTTGATAAAATGAATAGGATGCTCTGATAAAAATAATAAAAAAAATAAAATCATTTATTCTTATTTATCCCAGAAAGTTTTTCATCTCCCCAACTCTCAGGCTCTTTTCTCTTGGGGTCACTGTCCCTTTAGGTAGGGCGTGCATGGAAATCATTCTGAGTGATTTAATTGAAAGGGGATGCTTTAAGAATAGTGTTTCAGCAATAGGGAGACCTCTCATTCAGCAGCACTAGTTCCACTGCAGCAATTTCAGGCTTGTGGGCAGAGACTGTGGGGATCTCTGCACAGGATTTCGGCTGGTTGGCACAAGCAGGTGAGATGCAGCCCCATCAGGTGCAAGATTTGGAAAGTACTGTGGAACAGAAGTCAGAATTCAAGGACTTGTGTAAGTTACACTTCCATGCTCTTCTGTTCATGTTGGCTGTGGTGTTTCATGCAGGCTACAAAACAGCAGCCCGGCAGGCAGGAAGTGACTTTTACACAGGCTGCATCCTTATATGAGGCTCAACTCTACTCGCCCAGCCTAAAGCAAAATGCAAACTCACTGAGTGAAACCCTCCTCTTGGTGGAGTTAGTGACAAAACCTCCTCTAGTAGCAGACAGAAGACTTCATCTATCCTCTGGCTATGCAAACAAGTATTTCAGAAAGCTTCATTAATAGGTAGAACATTGTCCAGATTTTAAAAAGATGAACACATTTCAGAAGATGCACTGAAAAAAAAAATTATTTCAGAGCAATGTAATTAATTTTAATAGATGTCTTTGTAAACTTAACCACTGCACAACTTTCCCCAAGGGACAACGTCCCATTTACCAATTCAGCACTCATTCAGTGTAAATCCATTAAAAATTATCTTCGCCCACATAGTCTTCTGTAAAATTAAAATGGATTTTAAAAAAAATGAAGGTATTTGAATGTGAGATAAGAGCAGATATAAAGCTTCTAATTTATTCACATACCTATAATTGAGCTGTTCCTAAATGAGGACATTAAAGTGTTCTTTTGAGTGAACTGTGACAAATTTCCCTCCTACTCAATATTTCAAAGCAGGCAGAGTGGTAGAATACTAAACCGATTTTTAGTAACTTTAAAAGATTTTATTTTATATTAAAATTTACCAAATATGGTGTTGATGGACAAGCTACCCAGATTTGCACCTCATATAAACAGATATAAATAGACATGGCTTCATATCATATTCTACTGACATGTAACAATATTAATATAGCTCTGTAGCAGTGTAGAGTCCAGTCTTACAGGAAACTTTAAGAAATTGATACCCTGAAACACAGAGACAAAGTAGGGACTGCTCTGTGATTGCAGATTAACCAAATACTATTTTAGGAACTTGCTTAATTTCTGTTGCAATGTTTGTTTCTGTGTTTCTAGGTACCATTTCTCCTTACAAAACAAAAGGGATCAGAATGTATTAAGAAAACACTTAACGACATTGTAAATAGAATAGTTGAGCAAGGCCGATTTGATAAAGCAAGCAAGATTCATTTATTTTAACTTTCTGTTGGTTCATGCCTCGCTGCTACAAGTAGCATGTATTTGCATTCTAGGTAATGTGACTGACTCGTGAATGCCAGTTTCCTAAGTTCAGCCAGAAAGAAATTTATTACATATTTAAAATGAGCAGAGGTCAGTATTTCCAAGCTAGAATGTGGCACTGTTCAAGCAGGCTCTGCACCCGCAGTACCAATGCACGGCTGGTGGTGCTGTATCCAAAACTCTGAGACAAAACAGTAAAAATAAACATTTAGAAACATGTAAGCAAAGGAAGGAAAAACACATCATCAGCAGAGAATTAAAAATATTTTCTCTGTGTTGTAGTCAAAATTTTCCTTCTGAAAACCTAAAATTAATTTACTGAGTTAATGAAAGCACATGGTGGTTTTGGCATTAACAAACACATGACCTACATTTTTCACAGAACTGTAGCCAACTACAAGGATTTAAAATAAGTAAAAATACCTCTGGGAAAACTTACTTAAATAAAATAGCTCAAATTGTGTTTTAAAGAGGAAAACTCTCTAGATTTAACTGAGACCTAAGCCAGGACAGATATTGCTGGAATATCTGTATAAGGATTTATGTTTCTTGTCACTAAAATTCAAGACAAATTACTAAAAGTACATACATTACAATGTTTAATGAAGTCTAAAATAATTCTGGTTACACATATTTATAGCTGTTTTGACCAATAAGTTGAGATGCTTAAAAGAACATAAACACAGTACCCAAAGTGTAGGTTATTTCTTCCTCAAATTTTCTCTTTTCATGACAGTTCTCCAAAGTCAAGGTTCTTACAATAACCAAAAACTCTACATATTATGAAGGACTAGTAGAAAATCCACTTTGATCTTTTTTTTCTCTAAAATTGCCTACATACAGCTGAATTCAAATAGGATATATTTTAAAATACAGAACAAACCCAGTGGTTTTTGTCTTCCTTTGCAGACAAGGGAAGCCCATGGTTAGGGTCTCAGTGGGGATGGTGCTGCACATACCTGTGCAGCCTTCCCTAATGCTGATGGCAGCTTAAGCAGGGTTAACCTGGGTATTACTGGAAGAGATGTGGAAATGGGAAAAAGTAGTTTGGTCGTACAAGTTTTGTTTCTGAAAGAAAAATATCCAAACCAAAAGAGCAACAAAAAGCCCTCTAACTAGCGATAGTTACTTAACTAAAGCTCAGGAAAGAGTTAAGAGTTTCTTTATGAAAGAATTATATATTAATAAGTATATTAACATTCTTCAAAATGCCTCCCTTACAACAAATATTTATAACATACATATAGGACATTGCAGAGGAACTGTCAATAGTGCTATCAGAGCTTGGTCTTTGGAAAATGTCAGTATCCGACACATTTTAGAAGCCCAAAAATCACATTAAAATATTTCTCTTTTCTTGGCAGACAAGCAGGTGATCAACCCTTTTCCATGCCAGATCAGCCTTTCTCCACACAAACTCAGATGTCTCTCACAAATAACCTCGGCTTATATTATTTTTACATTTCTTTGTATATTTTTTCCCATTGCTTTCCTGAATTAGTTGTGTTTATTTTTACCTCACTCTGCCAGCTGCACAGATACCACTAGCTGTGAGAGATAAACCTTCACAGCTGGAAACAACCTAAAATAGTTGCTGGGATGATGCCACAGATACACAGCATCAATTAGCAGCCGGAGCAGCTGTTACAGCAAGCAAAGACCTTCCTGTGTTTGGTTTGTTCCCTTGTCATTTAGCATCAGATGACACCACTCCTCATCAGGAGGCTGTCATTGCACACATACTGCATAACACTCATTCCAACACAGGGGGCCAGAATAAGCCTCTGGAGCCACTTACGTGTGGTGTAAGCTCTATTTTGAGGATGGTGAGTAGTGCACAGGCACTTTTTGCTGTCCCTAATGGGCATAAGCATCTTCCCTTCTGGGGAGCAGAGCACAGTGAGTGCTTAGTCACCAAGTAGCTGTGCTATTTTTAGGTGGTCCAGATTTATGGAGTTCTCCGTCATCTGAATGACAGCATCCCAAGGACGATGCATGTCACAGAGGCCTTAAAAGCCACCGATGATGCTGCACAGCTCTAAGGGCAGGTTATCTGCACATGTTTATCTTTCAGACTGTAGCAATGACAGTAGTTCAGGCTTCTGCGACTCACCTGTGCTTTTGCAGGGAGACAGAGAGGGCATGGGAGAGGGGATGAGAAAGAGAAAATGAGGAAGTGAAATAGGGAGAGAGAAAGGAGAGAGAGAAGAGAGAAAAATATAAATAAAAGAGAAAAGGTCTCATTAAACTCAGGCTGTAAATTATGGGCCAGATAATAAGCCTGTTGCATTAAATTAGTGTTGTTAAAACAAATACAGTTAGCCTCCCAGTACTGCGTGTATACGCAGGTTCATATCCTAAGGACGTTGTTCTATCAGGAATCCAAGATACTGTCACGCATCAATCTGCAATAATCCTGCTGTGAGTCATGAACAAAATTACTTGAAACATCTTAACTTCCTCAACAAGTCTTCCTAAATGAGAAAACATATAGGAGTACTGTGTATAAGGCATTTGGGAGGAACCGTGAAATGAAATGCAGTGAAATAAGCTTGTCTGGGACAAGCTGCAGCTTGGAAACATATAGAGATTTCAATGACATCAAAGAAGAATGCTTTATAGGTGGGATTTTGGCAGACAGGGGGATGAAGCACATCACATCGATTCTGTCAAACTCTTCCCCTTCCCATTTCTCAGTATATGCAAAATTAAGCATAAAAATTAATACAAGATTTCAGTAGGTCTTTTAAGAAGTACAAACAGAGCATAGAAAAAATAAGGAAATATTCAGTCATATATTTTTGAGCACTTTGAAATAACATCGTCACAAAATGCAACACTGTTGACATAAGTTTTTTATCTTTGAATTGTTGCATTTAATTCTAAGCACAGTCACCTGTACTGAATTCAGCCTCTAATTAATTGAGGTTGAATAGTTTTAAATTATTATTTAAGGGAAATTAGCAATGAAGACAAAAGTCCCTCAGAGTAGAGGCATTTAATCTCAGATCACTATGAGACAGTTTCTCAAGAAAACTAGTCATCTTGATATTACTCTCTCAAATAACAAGATTTTTTTCTCTATTATCTTTTTTCTCCTTAGAAAGTATTCCTGAAAGCTCCAGTAAATGCTCATGTCAGACTTGGAGAAGTGCATTTTCCATTCCTAAGTGTTTAGTTTCTCCTGTGCTTTAAAGCCCCAGGGAAAACATTAATTACCTCACTATAACTGTTTCACACACCATAATTTGGATGCTTTCAAAAATGCTCAAAGAGAAGATTGAACAAAGCCTAAAATGGCAGAATTTCTCATCTTCTTAAGAGCAGTCCAAGAAACTCAGACGTAACTTGCATTGATTCTCAATGCTTAAACCTTCAAGATATATGTTAAAAAGTGTTGTAGATACTCAGAGCTGTGCTGTTTCTTATATCTGAATGTACCGTGTCTTTGATGAACCACCTGTGTACTGATTTTCCTGCCTGAGACGCTTGAGCCCCTTCCCCTGCAGATCCCAGTGTGTGAGGTCTGCTCAGGCCACCACTGCCTCGCTCACTGGTGGAGGTGGCAATGCCTTTGTCCCCCCATTCCTGGGCATTGCTCGCAGCGCTGGGCTGCTCTGTGAACAGCAGGCATCCTCCTCTCATTTTAGAGGAAAAGAGTGAGGACACCTCCTCCGATCAGGATGGGACTTCAATGGGACAATCTGTCCAGCTAATGCAAGGGGATATGTATGCCAAATGCAGAGCTTTGATGTATGTGCAGTTCACCTAATCCTGATCAGGATCCTTGTCTCTAGCATCTTTGGTGGCTTGAGTTCTAGTCTTTGAATACACTGTATGCAGCTTCTGAGGTGTATACTAATGTACATATTTTAATACACATTTACTCCTACACTTATTAGAACTACATAGCCTACATAAGTATTTCTATTTTAATTCTAGTATGTAAGAACATTTCCTCCTTTGTTTTAGTCATCACATTTCAATTGAGCTACAGAGCTGGCTTATTAAATGAAAGATGTTTCACTCACTGCAAGTTATTGGTACAAATCCGCCTTGTTTCAATACCACGATAAAAAAAGACTACCACCTTCTTCACAGGGTATACCATGTAATGTGCAAGCATCCACACCACAAAACCTCTCCACAGTTGGAATCAGTCTGCAGCCCCGTGACAATCTCAGATGAAAAATCAAATTACTGAAGAGCATCAGAGACCATATCAGTCTTCCATCCACCAGGGGTGATTGTGTCTGGGCTGTGAAGAGCACGTCAGAGTTTGGCAGGGCAGGAGCACTGCTACCACCCCATCTGCACTGCGCATGGTCTGTGAATTAACTTAGGGCCTCTGTTCCCTGGGCTGTCAGTGCAGGGCCTTTCACAAACACCAGATTCACGTAAAAGTCTGTAAAGTTTTATTAGGGAAAAAAACACCCTTTAAACAGTTGGCTCAGTTCTCCACTGAAGGGAACCTTTCTGCTTGAACAGTCAAAAGTGCTTGGGCCAAGGGGAAAGTATACTGGGAGACTTTAGCAGAAACTGGCACCAAGCTAAACAGCAATTCCCACATGCCAAGTGTCACTAGCTCCCTGCTCTTATTATAAATCAGCTGTGCCCACGTATTTTCAAAACTAAAACCAGCGGTCACTGAGTTATGTCTGAGTTCATGCTCCACCCTCAGAGTCCAAACTAAGCCAAGACATTATATAGCACCATATATTAAGTGAAACTGCTCTCAGGAGCTTAGCAAATTAAACTAAATGATGTTACATTGCTCCAAATGCTCTCAGCGTGGGTTTGGGGTTTTTTTTGCCAGAGAAATGACATCAGATTTTGAGACAAAATGAAAAAGTCAGCACTTACTTTTTTCTTTTCGGCATCTTCTATTACCACGAGCAGATAATGCCATAAGAAACATTTCCAAAGACACGTAAGTGCCTTTCCAACCTTTGTCCATTGGGCTTTTATGGCTAATTTAACAAATGTATTCAGTGCCTAAACATATACTAAGGCAGACAAATAGATAAATAAGGGTACTGAAGAGACCAAGAGTCTAATTCTAACTTATTTCTACTGAAAATCCATGTGTGCCCCAGACAAGTAGTACCAAAATAGGGCAAATTGTACGTAAACCTTTGACAAATTGAAATAAAATACTTACATGTACTTTCATGTACTACGTTATCTTTTTAAAAGTTGACACTGTGAATTAGATTCAAGGGGAGAATGGAGGCATCTTAATACCACTTTAGGCACCCAAATAAAAACTTCACACCCTCAAAACTTCCTCAAGTTCCCAGACAAGGTTTTCTACCACCTGCCTTATGTTCAGGAGCTGGTGTGTCAGACATATTCTGAGGATGTGTACCCTCAGACAAATCACAGCCAGGAGGAGAAGTCATCCATCCCCTAATTCCAGCCCTTCTCATCCTAATCGTTAGTAGTATTAGAAATACTAGTAGTATCAGAAGCTTTTCCTTGGGATGCAGGATTAAAATCCCACTTAAATTTCTGTTGTCTGTGTGAGCGTCTTAACCATCAAATTGCAACAAGCTGTCCTGTTTTGTAGAAGCACATCAGAGGCGTGCCTCACCCTTCATACACAGTGACAGATTTAAAGGCTTACAGAGAAGAGATTCACACTCCTCCTCTCTAGGCTGACTTTGGAGAGGTGAAAGAGAAGTAATTAGGTAAATGGCAAGGCATGATACTCACCTTGTAGTAGGAGATATGTAGTCATGTCCTTAATATTCCTTGGCATTTCTTCCCACAGGTAATTTGTGTAGTTTTGCACTGTGCTCCCTACTTTCTCCATCCTCTTAGAGAGCGTGGGATGGTAGATGTTAATTCACTGTGTGGCAAGACATCTGGAAGCTGGATGCTGCCTTGCAAAGACTCCTTTATCAACCTAAGCCCAACTGTTTAAGTAGCAAACACTCTAGTTTCTGAGCATGTAATAGCCATTTATTTAATTTTCAGTTAATTCAATTAATCTGGTTTATCACGTTCAATAAATAAGACTCACACGTCCACGTACCTTTAGGGATTAAGGCCTCTGCTGATTTTGAATCTGTGATTTAGTGTCCTATATAATTTAGAAACATTAGGAAATTTTATCAAATATTACATTCCTCAATATTTACAAAAGACTAAAATAGCAAGAGATAAAAAAGCTAGTCCTCATTAAAATATTGTAAGATCTCACTCTGCTCCTACACCAAAAACTGTATGATAGCTTACGTAATGTAAGAACAAACTATAATTGGATGAAGTGAGACTAAAAAATTACAGGTTTATGTTCCCCCTAATGTTATTTCTCTGCCAAAGCACTTCATTAAGTCTCAGTTACAGGTCAGAGTAGCACCATGAAATGGTAGGATATGTTAAATAATTATGTACTAAACATGGGTCTATATTGCCTCACTTCACTTTGTGAAAAAGGTAAAAGTGATTTTGTGAAGCAAAAATTCCATATCCACCAAGCATTTATAGATCAGGAGAAGGAAATACATTTGGCTACAGGTGTTCTTCCTCCATAAAGTATTTTCTCAGGTTAACTATGAAATCACTGAAGCAAAATTGCACAGCTGTTACTAAAACACTCAACTAAAAATTTTAAAAAGAAGAAAAATGTAAACCTTGTTTCTTCACAGACAAGAGGAAAAAACATTTGATGATTCTTTTGTGTTTTCAGTAATCTGACTGGAAAAAAAATCATCTGATTAGTGTAAGGTAATAAAGAAGCAGGGACTATCTAAGTCTGTAAGGCCAAGTGTGATGCTTAATTCTTCCCTAACACATGGGAAGAGTTAGTGCTGAGGAAGTGCAGTGATGCCATGCAAGAGACTCCCTCAGTTTGTAGGTCTAAGATATTGGGCCTGAATCTGTGCTCTTGATAAAACAAAGCATCCCAGATCAGTGGCATTTTTTATTTCTGCTCTGGCCAGTTTGAGTTGGCTTTGGGTTCCTCCTGCCTTTGCTATGACAGGGTATGTTCTTCCACAGCAGCTAGAGCAAGAACTTCTTTTTAAGTGAAAGGTTTTCTTTTCCTTAAACAATTTTAAGGCGCAAACTACACTATCATCTAGAATTTATAAAAATGTTTTCTCTCAATTAATTTAATAAAATAAATCAATTTCATTATTTAGAGATGGTTTTATTCAGCTTTTCTGCTACTGAACACTCAGACTGGATAATTGGCTACCTTATAATCATAAATGAAGCTTAAAACGTGGTCCTTTACACTAAGCATAATTTGGAGGAAAAAGCATCCTAGACAGATGTCTACTCCATGGTTTATAAGAGTATGTGATACCATCCGCACTTTTCACAGCTAAACCCTTGAAAACTGGGAGATTGACAAAGGGACCCAAACGTGAAAAGCATTCATTAAAAGATGTAAATAGGCAAGATCCGTGCTGTTTTGTTTCAGTCTTCTTTATCCTGTTGAAAACAGGAAAGCCTCCTGTCATGCAGGCTCAGGGATTTTCAGGGCCCAATAAAGGTTAGTGACATTTTCAATTCATGTTTGTTTTCATTCTTCTAATCATGAACCCTGTGTCAGCCTGAGAAACCAGCTGAGCTTAATCCATAACCTTTTACAAGTGAAACATTAACTCACAGCATGTTCTGTTGTCTTTTTAAAGCAATACAAAAGCAAAGGGAGAAAAAAAAGAACCACAATATACATGATAAAACATAGCAGCAGCCAAATGTGAAGGTTACTTGAAAGCAGTTACAGTTGTGGAAAACAGCATATTTTTCGGTCATTAATTTCATCATGTTCAGTCGTCATAACAGCTGTTTGTTTCACAAGAGCATTCGGGACTGATAGTGACAGGATGCTAAAGGCAAAAATGTAGAAATAACCGAGTAAAGATGATCTAGAATGGTTTTAAACCTACATTTTCATGTATCACATCAATATTCTGACATATTTTCATACCATAATTTTTGAATGGTAATAACCATGGAGAAAATACCCAACTAGTTTCTCTCCTTTCCTTCCACAGTTTAACTGCTCCCACTGGTTTTCTCCTACAAGCTGCATGTGGTTATGTGGACAATGCTTTAGGATTTTATGGCAATACAGTGCAACAGGCTGGACTACTGGCCACATATGGCAACCCTCCTGCCCCACTGAGCGTGGCAAATGACACACTGAGCAAACCTGGAGGGAAAAACAGCTCTGACTACAAAGCACACAGAGCCAAGGAAGGATAATTATTTCTCCAGCCTGTAAAAACCATTATGGAGAAATCCTGACCTCCCAGCTCTCTGTGGGATAACAAATACAATCGCACGTGTATTAAAGAGGTTCTCAAGTTACAAACTTTTATTACCCAGAACAAGAAACCATGTTAATTCTTAGAGAAAAATAAAGAAAGAGCAATAAGGAGCTATCTGAAAACAAAACAGTAAGACAAATCAAAAGGTATCTGATTTCATGAAGACAAATACACTAAAGGTGGCAAGGGAGCCCTCAGAAAAGGAGAATATAAAGTTTTAATTAATGTACATACCATGAAGAGTTCCTGCGACAAAGGGAGGGAGAAAAAGTGAAACTTAAACACTGGCCTTATGAAGTATTGCTCATATGTCTGAGATTATAAAGAGATGTAAAAGAACTGGAGAAGAAAGCAGTTGTTCAGCGCACAGTGTAACTCAGCTAATGGAACTCACGGATTTTCGTGTTGTGGCTGACTGCTCTTTTGACCGGGTTGTGTTAACACATAGCATGACCTTACTCAACATTAGAGATGGCACATGTACAACAAGCCTTTAACTGTGGCCCAGCCATGGGAGATGCTTCAATCTGAAGTTTTCCTTTAT
Source organism: Pterocles gutturalis (assembly GCF_000699245.1). Lineage (NCBI taxonomy): Eukaryota > Metazoa > Chordata > Aves > Pterocliformes > Pteroclidae > Pterocles > Pterocles gutturalis. Next base: position 21,267 of record NW_010137893.1, read on the forward strand.
TAGATACTAGAGTACCCATATGGGAGGTAAAAATTTACCAAGCAGTGGATTCTCTCGTGTGTAACAGAGACTGAGCACAGGCTGTATCATTTTCCTCAGAGATGTCATTCACAGGACTTCTTTTCCTTACCTGGCCACCTGTATCCCTAACCTATTTGGATGCTCTATTCCTATGTGATTGAATTTGGAAAATAGGCTGAAAAATTATAGAGGAGGGGGAGGGAGAGAAATGGAGAAAGGAAATAACTAAAAGGTACCAGGTGGACAGAAGTGTACACGTACACATGCAGTAAGATCATATAAAGGCCATTTCCTTAGAAAACCAGCCTAAAATACCCAGAGTTAATATAGAGGAAGCTGACATGGGGAGCCAAAATAAGAGTGAATTGTCCTAGCTGTTACTCCACTGATGATGCACCAGGACGTGATTCTGTTTTCCTACCCAGAATGTCTGATGGTGACATTTTGACAGTACATGTGCGTCTGCTGGCCAGCACAGGATTGAGACCTCCTCTTCTAGCTCAAGGCTATGAAAAACTAAAAAGCTGAAGCTAAGACTAACAGACCCAGCAAAATATTTCATTACCTGCTGCATGTTACTCTCCCATGCAGCAAAAGGTTTGGCATGGAGAGCAGGACACCTCACCTGCATGTAGCTCAGCAGGGAAAGAAGTCACTGTATCTGCAAAATGCTTTTCCCTCTGGTTGACAATCAGAGTTACTGGTTAGATAGGAAGTCGCACAGCCACAACCCAGCCTTGTCTTCAGGAGCAGAGCACAGGGAGAGACCAGAGATCCAAGTCCTACTTAATTCTCTGGCCTGCTTCTGGGGCTGCCTAACTACTTACCCAGGGCACACTGTAGCATTACAGTCAAGCCCAGAATGAATAAAAAGGGACTTGGGAGGATTAAAAAGGCTTTTATGGCTAGGGAAGTAAATACAAAAGAGAAAGAAGCTCCGTTAACAGATGAGGGGGGTGAAATTAGTGGCAACTCAAAAATGGGTGAGAATAGTCTTGCTAAATGAAAAGTAGGAACAATAAGCAACTGGAAGGTCCACTAAAAATAACTATTGATAATCACATGGAAGACCCTACATTAAATATTTCATTTATCCTTATGTATTAAGATAAATAGCTAACAAATTTGTTCACTCGTTAGTATGTCAGTAAGTACATCTGCACATTCATGCATGACCTGTGATGATGTTGTAGCAGAATTTCCAGGTGCTTCTCTAGTTGGACAGGTATCTGTTGCCTCACTAGTTCATCCATCATCTATCTGATCTTCCTGTTGGCTAGCCTTCCCTACGTTACTCTACCCCTAGAACTTCTGCAATTGCTCTCCTGATTTTTTTTCCACTGATAACACACATTTAAGATTGTTAGCTAGTTTTTGACACAGTCCCTTTTTCTCTAACCATATTTCTACCATTAAAAACCTTTTACCTTTATTACTTATATCAGTGTACGTGCTTGTTCTTTTCAACATATTCAGGACAGTTCATGTCCATGGTTAGTTGCCTGGTTTTGGCTCCAGAATTCACCATATTGCATCAGTCACTGCAGTCCTGGACATCATGCTGTTAGCATGCCAGAGATCAAGTAGGACAATCCCACCAATGGAAACTTCCACTCCTTCCAAATGTCATAATCTTTTCACAGCAGTTTCAAAATAAATTTAGTATTCCTGTTGAAATGGCTTTTTTTTTTAAATGCCCAGCCCACCAGAAACCATTATTTTTCACCTGTTGCTCTTCACACTGTGATTTGATATTGACAGTAGAGGTCTGTGGCGAGTTCAGTGACACGTTTTGAATCTTGACATCTGTCAGTTGAAACATGTCAAACACTTTCAAAATAATAAATAAAATATGCAGTTAGTGGGTGATCATGTTTTTTCAGTGATGTGATTTCAGCACTGTGGATGGATCAGGTGCCTTACCCTTCTCTGACACAATCTTTCTATAGCATGACAGTATTTCCAGCCTTTGCTTCCTGTGATCCTCTAAGATAAGGAAATTAATTTTACTTGAAAGGGATATCAGTGAGATGGCTCAATTGTAACACTCTTATGTCCACTTTCTTTGATACAGATAGAAAAATTCCCTTCCTCAAGTTGTATGGCCAATTTCTAAACATTCACACACATTTGCAGATTTTCAACAAGATCAATACGAGAGCCGTCAGTCAAATGTTGCAGTTTTGCTGGGGCATTCTCTATAGTGGTTTCCCAAGCTGCACTTTCAAACTAGCATGCATCACATCCCTGGTAGCACTGATGGCCTGTGTGGTCCTCGCTTTTTTCTGTGTTTCTGCCATCCTGTACTGTGAATAGCTCTAGCGAGGTATGCAGGCTGGCAAAGTGAATATTACATCAGTGCTTGCTTTCACCTTTTACTGTATTCAGTCAGAGAAAAGTCTGCAGTTAAGTCTGGCCACAGAGATCTTTTTATCATTATTTCTCATCTTTTTGTTTCACAAGTTGCATGCATTTGCTCTCTCTTATTCTGTCAGCCTTTGAGTTTATCAGCCCACTTGCTTCTATACTCCCTGTCCTATATCTGCTCTCTGTGTGTGAGTTACTTTTCCCCATTTCTCAGCAGCTCAAATACTTGCCTTACAGCATGGTCCAACAGCATTGCAGCAGAAACTGGGCTTTACAGATTATTTTTCACTGCATCACAAAGTCCATTTGTGCTTTTCACCTTTTCACACTTCATGGTGCTTACACCCAGTTTAGACATCTAATTGTCTCGTGTGTTTCAGAAAAAGTCCAGATACCATGACTCTGCTTAACAATTTGAAACTAATTTTATGTGAGTCAAAACCTGATGGTCTGGTCTTTATCTTAAACTCAAAAATGTCACTGTCCATCAAGCATAGAATTTCCGGGCTTGTTTTTTGTTTGTTTGTTTGTTTGTTTGTTTTACCAGTTTACATTTCTAGGGTGTTAACTGAGGAGGGGTTTACAGTGATCAGGTGTTTAGAACTGTTAAAATCAATTAAATGCCTTTCTGCCTCATTTCGTAAACCCAGATCACTGTTCTCAATTCCTTTTGAGAATTCAAATTCTTAATAATCCCAAGCCCTATTACAGAAGTGATTGGTTGTCATAATTTTGGCTGGGACGGAGTTAACTTTCTTCATAGTAGCTAGTAAGAGGCTGTGTTTTGGATTTGTGCTGAGAAGGAGGCTGATAACATACTGATGTTTATAGCTGCTGCCAGGACAGTCAAGGACTTTTCGGCTTCTCTGCTGTGCCAGTGTGTGCAGGTGCAGGAGAAGCTGGGAGGGAGCACAGCCCCAGTTAATAGCCTGGGGTTCTATCTTGGGTTTAGGACTGAGACCCAAACTGGCCAATGGTTTATTCCATATCATGCACATCATGCCCAGTATATAGATGAGAATCTGTCTGGAAGCTCTCTTGCTGTAACCCTGGGCTGCCCCTCTCTCTGGGTCATCTCCCTCTCTCTCACGGTCATCTCTCTCAGTCAGCTCTCGATCTCTAGGACGCTCGGGCTCTTATATCTTTTCCAGGATTGCTGTTTTGGTACTCCCTGGTGCTCCAGGATTGTTAGCTGGGAACAGGCTGAGCCTTGGTCATTGGATGGTGAATAGTATCACTGTGTAGCACTCGTGTATATTTGTATGTTGTATATATTTTACTATTATTATTATCATTATTATTTTCAACCTTATAGTAGTTTAGTTATTAAATTGTTCTTATCTAAACCCATGAGCCTCTTTTCCCTTTACTCCTTTAATTCTCTCCCCATCCCTGGGAGGTGGGAGGGTGAGTGAGTGGCTGTGCGATGTTTGCATGCCAGACAGGTTTAAACCAAAACATTGGCAGATTTACTTGGTCTTTTAATGGCCATCTCTTGGTCATAGTGATCACAGAATTAGAAAGACTGATGGGGGAAAGTGAAACAGAGCAATACACGGTGCAAGCAGAAATTTCAGAAGCTGGAACTTGAGAAGTGGGTGAAGTTAGGGTTCTAAATCCATTTCAACTCTTAAATACCAGGGCTGAAAGACCGATGATCCCAATGCCTCCCTCAGCCTCTGTGGGAGCTGCTGTGTGTGCAGCATCTCTGAAAACCTGTTCCTCACCATTCAGTCCCCATGTGGATTCAGGGCCTGGGAGCTCTTTGTGAACAACTTTGGAACAGATTCGAAAGTCTTGCCCAGCAACAACTGGAAGGAATGGGATGAGGCAAGGAGAGGGAAAACAGTGTTAAGCACCATGAGATCATGACTGATTACGTAATACAGATGTTCAGTTGTGGCAGTTCCCAAGGGAAAAACAAAAGCCTCAACACCTGGCGTCCTCAAGCCAGTATTTCTCACCCACTGCGTCTCCTGGCTTCACCAACAGCTGTACCGGTGCTAGCCATACTCTTAACGGCATATCTCTACTATTTGTTGTTCACTCCCTCACCCTCCCAGAGGCCTCTCCCCATTTGCCAGATGGAAATTATGAGAATCAAAAAAACCTGCTCTGTACCTGTGCCCTGAGTACAGAATGCATGTTTCAAGCTGTGCTTTAGGCAGAACTTGGAACAAACTGAGCCCGAAGTCATGGGGCTCTCTCGCTAGTTAGCAGGAGGTGGGGGTTGAAGCCAATGGGTATCCTTGATCTTTAGCATATCATTTATTTCATTATATCTAATTTGCTTGATATTATCAACATTATTACACTGATAGTTGTTTCAACTCAGACTAATTTAATTGATAGAATTCTGTGTCCTTGCTATTATATGAGACAATTAGCTTTCATTAGTTCACATTTCACTCATTTTCCACTGAGTGATTGCACTACATACTGATACTTGCTAATATCAATATATAATGCAATCAGTCAGAGGAAATGTTGGTACAGTATCTCTAAAAACTATCACACTTATCATTCTGATTGTCTTCAAAGTACCAATATTTTCCTATAACTTAATGGTTTCATAATGTAATGTTTTGTATTAATAACAATCTTTTTAAGGTCACACAGTCAATCACATATGGATTAAACAGCAGTTAACTAATGAGGATGGCAACTTATTAATAAATTGCAGATGATACATTTCCGTTATTCAGTGTAACCTTTAAAGAGCAGAGCTAAGACTGAGGGTTGACTTAAAGACTTTTTTCCTCCCCTTTCCTATATCTTCCTGAGGTTTTTTTTTCTGAATTCTAAGCTTTTTTTGTATGCTATTGTCAAAGTCCTGCTGTAACCATATGGAGAGCTTTAGCAAAGCAAGAACGTGCAGCTGATGCTTTGATAGAAAAGGTGAAGAGGTTACTCGACTTGTACTACTGTTAATTTGTCCTTTAAGCACCTACAGCAGGGAGTGTATAATGGTAAGGACTGAAGCACAGGGATTTTTCTACCAGATTATGATGTCAGAAATGCCAAAAATTCAAAGGAAAGAAAAGGGCAAAAGGCTTTTTGTAACCAATTTAGTATAATCCACTGAACTTTCACTGAGGCCCATCTGTAAATGCACTAGCAGTTTACTCAGAAAATTGCATACTTTAATTTCTCTTCTTAAATGTTTGTATACCACTACTCACTGGTGTGAATTTGTAGCAGTGTTTATAAACAATAAACTTGCAGTCCTTACATTTATATGAAATATTAAATCCCTCAACATGCCAATATGGAACAGATCATTCTGTGAAAAATAATAGTCCAACACTCTCCAATATGCCACTCATTAAATCTCAGCTATTCAATAGCAAACACGTTTAATCACCTCTACAGTTAGTCTAAAACACCCTCATAATGTTTGAAAGAAAACAACCAATGTGGGAAATATAAAAAAGCATAAAATAAATGGTTTGCAGTTTGGGACTTTAAAAATTCACAACAATCATATTTTAAAGAATAAATCCAAATTAGTCTTAAAGAGTAAATCCAAATTAGCCTTGCTATGCTAAATTTGATGCTGAATAATGACAGAGGACATTTAAATACCATAGTTACTATAATAATCCCTGTTTGAATCATGGCTTCCATGAACTGGGCTAAGCCTTTAGACAGAAACTAATTGCTACAAACACTAATTTTCAAGTCCCTTTTGTTTCCTATTGCAGGCACCTCTGGATGCAGAAGGTACCCAATTAGCAGAATTCATGGTTCTGATTGTGTATTGTGGGGCTAGTATAAACATTGCTGATTACTATTCCACTGTAATGGTTGATTTTTATTTATTTTTTTTTCTGATTGCTTAATAAGGTCATCTATTCTGCATCAGGCACTGGCAAGGCTGCTGGTAAAAACAGTTAAGTCACTTTTTCTGGTCATAGTATCAGGAGGGGCCTTGTGATGGTAACAGATGACTAAAGGCATAATTATAGGCTATTTAACCACATCTGTTTCCCCACTTAACATTGTTTGGTGAAGTTAGATGTAGTAAATAAATCAAAAGGAAAATAATGGTGAAGACACTAAAAAATTACTGTTACATGGGTAAAACTCTAGGGTTTGTTATAATTACAGAAAACAGAGTTTACAATGATTTTTAAAAGGCACTAATTTATATTAGAGAGTTTCTATACACATACACTCTGACTGGTTGCTGCCACTTTTATGGCCTGTTATTTAAATACCTATTTGTACAGAAGGATTAGTTGAAACTGGAAAAAAATTGAAGATGACTATTATTTATTGTATTTAACTCTATGTTCTTAGCCACTATGATAATTATATGCAAGTCTAGTAACTTTTTAAGGTTTTGTGGTTAAGGACGAATACCCAGAATGCCACCATCTCTCCTGACAATGACAATGGGAAGAACAGAGAGCTTCAAGTAGATCTGTATGTTTCTCCAGTCATCCAGAGATACTGTTCTCATCCTTTTATTTATACAGGTAAATCCCTTGTTGTCATTCCTTAATATATTACTGCTTCATGATCAAATATAACACATAAATACAGAAGTGCTGTCAAAGCCCATCTTGCACACAGACATACAGCCAAACTTCTAGAGCAGCAGGTACAGACATACCTGTATGTCTAACTAACTTCAGCACACATTTTAAAAGCTTCCTGCACTATTTTTTTCTGTGCAGGAAAAATATGACATAATGTAATCAAAATCTGCACTAAAAAATTGACAAATCAAGGGAGATACCATTTGGTTAGTTGGTTGGTTAGTTTTAAACTAAGGAATTGAAGAACCAGAGCGAATATTGATCTTCCTTAAGTCAGCTGCTACCAACAGGCAGATTTTTAGAGCTTCCACCAGTGCAAAACTCACTGAAAACACTGAAGTGTGTTTGGTTAAGGCAGGTGTGCTTACACGCTCAGGCAATGAGTCCTAGCACAAGATCGTCGCATGCTTTAAAATATGCTTGACTCCAGGCAGTAGAATTACACAGTCTTATGTCAGACAAGTCTATGGCCCTATTTATTTCATTAGAGTTCTGTTTGTTTGGGTGTTTGGGTTTTTTTGACAGACCGTTGTAAATAGCTTGGGGTATGGTAGTTTGTTTTTTCAGGTTTCCAAATGCTCAAACAGCATTGGGAACTGGTTTTGCTGAATACAGCGGAGTATAGTGATGTAGCTCTGCATCCTCAGTTAGGTACTAGTACCACACTGGTAACCATTAGACAAAAAAAGAGTTAGAGGAAACAAACTATTCTAAAAGCAACAATTAATTTGTAGGAAAGGTGGAGTATGTAAGTGGTACAATCCTGCTTTCTCAAGTGCAGCAGAAAACAGTGTCCTTTCAAAACCCAACATTCTGGGGTCAGATACAAGAGAGGGTGTAAGCAGCAATGACACTGGGCTGCTCTGCTGGCAGAGGCTGTCATCGCACCTCAGGGACAGTATAGGCAGAACCTGCTGATTCAATTCAATCCACAGGAGCTTCTGTTGGCACAGGAGCTATTGTGCAAAATGACAGGGTGAAAATTTTTGCCTGGTGACAAGTGGTTATGACAAGGCACATCCCTACTGTTCACAGGTGTTTGTACACATATGCATATACATGACTTAAGGTCAGAAGTATGATTGTGAAGGATTGAGAGATTCACCATTCTGCACGCTGTAAAAGCATCTGCACTTCGATTACACTGCTTGTTCCTGGGATTAAACTCCTCATTTTCATCAGATTCTCACTCAAGGCAATACACTCAATACTGACCTTATTAATACTTTGTTTATTTCCTCACTCTGTATAAAGAAAATGAGATCACTGTTCCTGTTATCATTACAGCCCCATTTCATTATTTTGTTTTCCTCTAATAAAGCAACTTCCCTTCTAGCATACCCTACTTTCAGCTCCCCCCTCTACCTGCTGCCCAGCTGCAAGCACCTAAGACAACATTCCTCCTGTGCCATTTGCTCCCTCCCTCTGACCCATCATTAAAATCCAAACTCCTGCTCTTGACTTGAAGGCCACGTAACAGCTCATCTCCAACTACTTCTGTGCTAGTCAGCCATGTCTCTTAACACAGGCCTTGCCAAAGAGCTGATTTATTCTTTGACCATTTCTAGTGAGCTGTAACTAAAGAGATTTCCACAGCACCATTTACCCCCAATATCTGTGGACATTGATGTTAAGTTCCCAGTGTCACAACTTCCCTTCTGAACCAAAACAAAGTATTTAGAGAAAAAGGTATGAATATGATACAAATAACTGTAAACCACCTATACTATCAACTGAATTTCTTAACAACTTTCAGGATAGTCTTTGAAGTGCCTTGTGTGGTGCCTTGTGTGGACACCCAATGCTCACACCCTCCCCATCATACGTCAGTACTATTAATAGATGGTCAGTCCATTCGTTCTGGTTCCTATGTTTCAGGCAGCTATCACTATCATTTACCTGAGGTCTTCTCTGGCAAAAAAGAAGATCCTTGTTATCCTTCATATCATTAGTCAGTTTTATGGACAGCACAGCTTCTCCATGTGGAGTATAGAAAATTTACAACATCCTCCTAGACATGGGCACCACAGAGACATGCAGCACTACACCCACACGCAGATTGTGGTTCAAAGAATGACCGTGCATTTACTGGAAAAAAAAAAACAGGCATAAACATGAGCTCATACAATGTAAATATACCCAAATTTCATGGCAAAGTCACCATCAACTGGTTCTGCAGCTCATGTCTCCCATTACCACCAGGTTCAGGATGAATCCACCACTGATGTAGTGGTAACGTGCCCTAATTTAATCGGACATAAACATAGTAGGCAATCTGTTGCTGCCAATATTTTATACACATTTTTTTACACCATTTTCCCCAGGTAGCTAGGCTGAGAATGGTGAAGAGCACTAAATACCTATCTGGGACTGCTTGACTTACTACCCATAACAGTGCAACTTGCTGGCAGGCAATAGATTCATAGATTGCAAGGGACAGTAGATTTGAGGTACATAAACACTTCCCTAGCTGCAGTATTTTCTAGTAAGCTATTTCAGCGAAGTTAGGGCTAGCACATATCTTTTCAAACTTACAAAAACAAATGTATAATTACTTTGCTCCAGACTCCAATTTTCTGTCGCAATGGTGAGGAACTCTTCTGTGAGTTGACCTGTATTTTTGGCAGACACAACAGCCCCACGGCTTTGCATATGCTAATGTTTATTTGTCCATATAAAGTATTCTAAACCCATTCTCACAGACTTGCTAATTCTTCACAATTACTCATACATTTATTTCATTTAACTTATTTTTTTTAATTATTGCTACAAGTTGTCATCTTAATGTTTTTCAATGAATGCTCACTGAGTCTGCTAAAATGGTAGAGAGGCCAGGAAAATGTGACATCAGCTGTCTTGTGCTAAAAAACGTGAAGATAATAGCCTGCAAAATGCATTCAGAAGTACTTCTGGGCAACACCAGGTGAGTTTTATCTGAGACAAGACAGTGTTGATTGGTTGGGTTTTGGGGAGGGAGAAAAGGTGCTCTCAGTTTTTCTAACTACACTGATAAGTACAGAATTTATTGGTGGTATTTTACTGCCTTCACTTGTTACAAAGCTTAACCAGATAGCAAATAATGTGTTTATAGCTGTGTTAAAAATATCTTAACTCTTTGGAAATGCGATTGTAGTAACAACTACTGGGTTTTGGAAATGGATTTATCACTTGAAGGTTTGGAGCATTTGATCCTGAATCACCTGTTTGCTGGTGAGATACAAAAATGGCTGCATCTCTTTCACAAAGTCTTTCTTTAGCATCTGCATCTGTAATATAGAGTAACATATTCTGGCTTAGTCCCTACTCAGCAACATTCAAGAACACTGCAATTATCAGTTTCATCTCCCATTTAAAAAATAAGATTTTTTTTCTGTACTACAGCATGTGTCTCTGTTGTGACTGTTGACATTTATCTCTCTGACCTTCATCTCTCCTTTTCTTTACTGCTTGCAGTGTGCTCTGGTTCATGGCACCCTGTACCTGCAGGCAGTGGATGCAGAGTGGCCCAAATGTTCTCTGCTTGTTTTCCAGGACTCTGGATTAATTTCAGCTTGGTGCACGTCCAGGAAGGAGGCCTCCATGGTATATTCAGGGTTTCCTCATACCAAAGTACCACTGTATCTCACAAACCACGTGTCCCTGTTTCCCGAGCCAGGCTGAACTGAGTACACAAAACACAAACCAAAAGTGTTGGTCTAAGCATATCAGAGACTCATGCTTTCACCCAAAAGGAGGACTTTCCAAGGAAGGGAAGGATCACCTTTACTGTAAATGTATGTGTAATCACAAGTTCACTATAAACATACATGTAGCCTCCAGTTTATGTAGGAAGTTACTGCTCACACAATGGAGATGGTGGAGAACAAAGAATGTATTCATGTGTCAGCTATAGCAGCTGGGATTTGGAGCATGATTGTCTTCAGCTGCAAGGGTGGGAAGCTGGGACAAAGCAGAAGGACAGACAACATGATAAACTAGTGCCAGAGTCATTTGTTCAAAGGAATTTTATTTTTGCTTGCATAGAGAGTGAGAACCAGCCCATTAGCCCATTGCCAGTGTTTATGTGGCAGAGCTGGACTTTGGCAAGACACTGTTAACCAAACATGCTGCCAATATCACATGGCCAGTTAAGCAGTCATTTTCAATTTGCGTAATTGTTCCATTCATTTTAACTATTTTTCTCTCATTCATTTTTGCTAGTAAAAACTAGCAGATAGTTTTACTTTGCAAAAGTGCTCAGTGTTTTCCTGGGTGTGATTTGCCCAGAACACATTAAGGGACATGTGTCAACTAAGCACATTTCTGTCCCTTAACTGTATCTTGGCAATTTTATATTTATTGTTGGAGGATAATCACAGTACCTAATCATTTCTGTATACAGTTTTGGCATGTGTTTCATTGTTATACAAAGTCATTTGGTTAAAATAATAAATTCTTCTGAGTTCTGATACTTGTTTGATTGTTTCAGGCTGAAAATTTTAGCTGGAATTGTAAATACAATTTATATTTCTCCTGGTGATATTTTATCACTCCGTTGTACAACTGCAATTGGGTTGGTATTGACTGCTTTTCTTCCAAAGAGCTGATGACCTCGTTGTAGCCTTACATGTTTAGAGGTACCCAGCTTATCTTTTGGCCTTCATTTTCCTGTTCTGAGCTGCACAATATGGTTGTTTTTTGAAGTTTTGCATGGCACTAATACATGCAAAATAGCTTAAGTCTCTGCTGTACTCTTCAATACAGTGGTTTTTTTCACCCCTTTCCTTTTGACAAACATTTATTTCTTCATAAAAGTACAATTCTTTTTTATAGTATCCAAAGTTATCAGAAATAACTCATGTGGTTCCCACTGATCATAAATCTTTATTTTATTAAGTGTTTTAGGTTTGAATACTCAGTAACAGTTACAAGATAAATAAACACAAAATATTTTAAGATAGATAAATTTTTTGCCTTCATATATTGGCTAAGTAAATTTTAGGAGACATATCCAAAAAGTTATTAGACAGCAGACAAAGAGAGAATATTATTTTAAAATCAAAGGATGCAGTGTTATTAATCTAGGTCACAACTTCAAACTCTAGATAGTAAGAGACAAGAGTCTGGATGCAGTTTTTTATTTCTTGTGTAATAAGTTGTTTACATTTACTGAAATAGATACCTCACTATGCCAAGTAGTGTTACCAAGCAATCAAAATCTGGAAGCACACAAGTGTCACTGAGGACAAAGTATATAGATCATGTATTCTGAAAGGTATATTACCCTTTTGTGTCAAAAATATTATCCAGCAACTTCCTTCCAACTGGATGTCTACCAAAAAAAGAAGACAAGTTGAAAATCAGTGGAATTAAACCCCTTGGAGAGATGTAATACTGTGAATATAATTGAAATGTTAATAATTATGCTCATGCTGATAATTACCACGAATAGTTTGGTATAGTAGTTACAAGCTCACCTTTCACCTCTGGGTCTTGGATTTGATTTCTACTTGGGACTGTATGAAAAGAGTTCAGTTATCTCCATCTCCCTTTTAGTGGATGGATTTTCCACCCCATTCACACTTCAAAAATAAACAAGAATAAAAATAGAGAGGGACAGAAAGAACGTTTTATGGCCTGTAATTAGCTAATTAGTGTGTAGTTGGTCTTTTTTTAAAATTAAATTTGACAGGAAATGTAATACAGTTTACACCATTTGGGAAAGACACAAAATTACCAAAAAGATGCAATCTGAGAACAAAGTTCTACTGAAGACCTTCCACTAGAGTTTATTTTCATAGTTTGCGTATAACATACAAAAATTACAGTGGTTTCCTAACGTAAAGATAATACACTTTGTTGCTGTGCAACAGCCTCATTGCTATGTATATCCAACCTTATCAATGTGAGACAAACACTTTAGCACACTACTTACTTCTATTCAATCTAACATGTAATGAGAAAAGGAAATAAATTACAGCTTATGCACAGGATTAACAACAGAAGTTCAAACAAATGCATTAAGCCTACTCAATGTTTTGAAGCTGGGTTTTAACTAGTCCAATTGCATCCATCTATATATAGCAGGAAAAAAACTAACAATTGCTAGAATATGTAGGTATCTAAGCATATGGGTCTCTGACTTGAAGGTTTCAAAGACTTTATGAAATTCCATTCACTTTGCAGTACATCTCTTGTACACCATGATAATAGGAACTGGGCAAAACCTGAAGCCCTAATGCAGAGCTAGGACATAGTATGCAGTCAGGAATTAAGCAGTGAAGCTTGTCTTATCATAAAAAGTGAAATCTCAGAGAGTTCTGCAGTGCTATACAAAAATTAAGCAATAAAGTTCAGCATTTAACAGTCATGGTTTATGAGATACTGCAATTAGTCTCCATCAATTAGTTACCATTATGGTAAATGCCAGTCTAATCTGTGAGTTGTGCAAGTCTGAAAAAAAACAGACACCAAAACCCACCATGTTTCCATTGTAGACACAAGCTGCATTCCGGAACTATATTAAGAAGATAGATCCAAATAGGATTTTACTCCATTCCTATCTGGAAGCAATACCATCATTCCATCATTATTAGTACTTTTCTTTCTTAAGTGTTCTAGATACCTAGATAAAATAGGAAATTAACCAAGATCTAGTCATCATGATGAAGAGTATATTTTAGAAAATTTAGACTCTAGTACTTAAATAATACAACACGGGAAAATAAATACAGTCAACGCCTGGAAATGAGCAGCAATTTTCACATGGATTTCAGCAGCATTCAAGAGGAATTTTGGAAAAAAGGGGGCTAGCAGCAAGAGCAGGAGAGGATTGAGCTTAGCTTAGAACTGAAATATGCAGAAAGTGCTCCATCTACTTGATGGCAACACCCATTGCTCCATTCCTCTCCTCCTTTCCCTGATCTTTTGTTAAAAGTGCTTTGATTTTAAGTCAAATGGTAAATACTGTGTCTATAGATGCTTTGTCCCTCTTCTTTCAGCAGGGTAAGGAGGAATAAGGGGAACAGGAGCAAGCTGGGGCATTACAGTTCAAGCATAAGGTGAAAAAGTTGTGAAATCAAGCTTCACTAGCTCTGTTATTAGTGTCAAAGGGGAGGCAGATAGATTGGGACAAAACCCTTCTCTGCTGTAGAACACGTCCATGTAGCTTCTTGTGGTTTTTTTGGTCTTTTGGCTAGATTATACATGGTTTTATTTTTCTTGTAGCTCCCCTGCTACTAATCAAGTATTTATCTTACAGTTACAATGACAGCTGTTCCATTTCATTCCAAGCACCTTATATGCTTGATTCCTCATACATGGCAGAGACAATTTAAATTTACTTTCTCTAATAGAGTGCTTCATGATTCTTTATTTCTCTGTATGCTGAGACAACATCACTCTAAATTGACAAATTAGCATTAGCCATAAGAGAGTGTTTAGAATAATTTAGGTTGGAAAAGACCCTTAAGATCATCGAGTCAAACCATTAACCTAGCACTGCCAAGTCCACCACTAAACTATGTCCCTAAGCACCACATCTACATGTCTTTTAAATACCTCCAGGGATGGTGACTCAACCATTTCCCTGAGCAGCTTGTTCCAGTGCTTGGCAACCCTTTTGGTGAAGAAATTTTTCCTAGTATCCAATCTAAACCTCCCCTGGTACAATTTGAGGCTGTTTCTTCTCATCCTATTGCTTGTTACTTGAGAGAACAGACTGACACCCACCTCGCTACAACCTCCTTTCAGGTAGTTGCAGAGAGCGATAAGGTCTCCTCCTCTCAGCCTCCGGTCTAAACAACCCCAATCCCCTCAGCCACTCCTCACAAGACCTGTGCTCTAGACCCTTCACCAGCTTTGTTGCTCTTCTTTGGACATTGTCCAGCACCTCAATGTCTTCCTTGTAGTGAGGGACCCAAAACTGCACACACTATTCCAGGTGCAACCTCACCAGTGCTGGGTACAGGGGCACAATCACTTCCCCACTCCTGCTGGCCACACTATTTCTGATACAAGCCAGGATGTTGTTGGCCTTCTCGGTCACCTGGGCACACTGTTGGCTCATACTCAGTCAGCTGTCGACCAGCACCCCCAGGTCCCTCTCTGCTGGGCAACTTTCCAGCCACTCCTCCCAAGCCTGCAGTGTTGCAGGGGGTTGTTGTGACCAAAGTGCAGGACCCAGCACTTGGCTTTATTGAACCTCATGCAATTGGCCTCAGCCCATCAATCCAGCCTGTCCAGATCCTTCTGTAGAGCCTTCCTACCCTCAAGGAGATCAACACACCTGCCCACACTTGGTGTCATCTGCAAACTTACTGGGGGTGCACTTGATCCCCTCATCCAGATCATTGATAAAGATACTAAACAGAACTGGCCCCAGTACTGACCCCTGGGGAACACCACTTGTGACCAGCCACCAACTGGATTTAACTCCATTCACCACAACTCTTTGGGCCTGGCCGTCCAGACAGTTTTTTACCCAGCAAAGAGTATACCTGTCCAAGCCTGGAGCAGCCAGTTTCTCCAGGAGAACGCTGTGCAAAATCGTGTCAAAGACTTCACTAAAGTCCTGGTAAACCACATTCACAGCCTTTCCCTCATCCACTAAGCAGGTCATCTTGTCATAGAACATTCATTTATTAACAGAACAGTCATTTATTAAGCAACACTAAAGTTTGCTTTCACACTGCTACCAGCATACCTTGTGGATGAGCCATACTTCCATTTGGTAAATATATGAGTTGCTCCCCATTTTCCTTGCCTACAGTTTTAAACACTACAATTACAACACATGAAAACACCAAGTGCTTTACTAAAAATGGGGAAATGTTGAATTATCCTAGCTTTCCTTTGTAAAGCAGTGGGACCGTTCATTCATCCAGTGACACATGAAGGACTTTCCTGAGGAGAAAGTTGTCAAATGAGACTTATGTTTCCTGCTGTAAAGTAAATACAGTAGCCCCTGCATAAAAAAATGCAATAGTATTGGCAGTAAAAGTGCTGATCACATGGACATAATAATCTGTTTGGTAGTAAAAGCGTCCAATAAAAAGGAGAAGAAGGAAAAGATAATGCTGTGGCTGTGGGGTCTGCGAGATGGGAGGAATTAAGGGATCTGAGAAAAACCCTGCACCAAGTCACACCAAGAAAGGACCAGAGTCAGAGGAGGGTGTTTGAAAGGTCTCACCGCGCATGTTCCAGTTATCTGTGAGAGGTGTCATGCCCACGGGCGCAGTGCTGCCACATCACATGGTGCGTGACAACTTGCCTGTGCCCTGGTTCATTCTCTGGCTGCGTATCACCTGGGACATTGCCAGTCATATTGGAAAAAACCCAACAAACCTACATCAAACAGATTTTTACAGACAAAGTTACCCAGCAATTAAAATGTGTTTTGAAGTTCTTGAAGTGGTAAAATGCATAAATCTACAGGAAATGCAGGAGTCACTGGAAGGAATAGGGTAGTAAAGAAGAACCCCCTCAGCTAAACGTAATCAAAGGCTTTGATACTAAATGTACAGGTGCTATATTGCACCCACAGAGTTTCAAAACAGTGAATGTAAGTTTTTCGCTCCCCGGGTTTTAAAACAGGAAAAATACTAAACCCCAAGTGAAACTGTGAAAATAGAGAATCCATTAAATATATTCTCACAGTAGGACACAACAGGCCTTCTATTTAGCAGCTCACAGCTAGGGGGTTTGCAAACTGTATAGTTATCAAGTAAATGACAGATGAAGGAACTTAAAATAGTAATTTCAAATCTGTATTTCTTTGGCCTTGCTCTATTTTATTTCACAAGAGAAGGTTACCTACAAAATGTTTAGGAAGGATTCTGGCCTTAAAACTCCTCTCACACTTGCTTCACACTGGTGGCTCTTGCATCCATGGTTTCTTCTGAAATATAAATACTTCCACTTCTTCAGTTAGAGTTTGTATATAGTTTTGACTTATTTGTGTCCCCAGATCCTCTGATTTCTAAAGAAGAGAGATACAGTGCTATTGTTTATTCCACATGTACTCCGTGTTATGTTTTCCCCCCATATTAAATCTTCTTCTTTTTGTCTTCATAAGCGTCTCTGTACACGTGAGGATGTAAGTAAACACAGCATTTCAAGTGCAGATGCGTTAATGCCATGTCTCTTGCAAACACTGTTGCTTTTCATTTGTGCACTGACTCTTAATATGTTCCACCAAAGCCAGCCCATGCTTCCATCTGCAGCTTCACATTTGGTTTTGTTATCATTAAAACTCCACCCATTTCTAAATGTGCTGACTTCTAAAGAGCTAAACCCCAACTTGTATCCATCCTATTGTTTTGCTTTCCTGTGCCATACATATGACCTTACACTTTCTGGTATTAAGTATTATGTCAGATGCATTTTTTCACAGTCGTATACCTTCTAAACCTTCATTTTTTTTGCTGATTTTTTTACAGTGAATATGTTAATCTCTTGTTCATACCTCTCTTTTCTTTGCAGTTAGTTTGCTGTTCTAGAGCAGCATGTTTTCTCACGTGTGCAGACAACTCCACTGTGAAATCTGTTGCCTGTTGCTTCCTTTCACACGGCTGCCAAAGTCCTCGGACTGGTCACTTGCCACGGGACCTGGTATTACAAGAGATAGGAGCATGGGTCACTGCTGTCCACTCCTTTCCTCCCACTTTGCCCAACCTATTTTGACCATTTCCAGGCTCTGACAGCTGATTTTCCTTTTGGAAAATGTAAAATATTGTGAAGAGGCAGCAGGTGGGCAAATACTTTGATGGAAGAAAAGCAGCTCTATAGCCCTTCATATATTGTTATGCTCCATGGATATCACAGGTCTAGAGAAGCACATGCACCCATACGTACATGCTATCCATATGACTTTTGCAAGTTACTTCTGTGTCTCCTTTCTCCTTTAAAGTGCAAATTTTACACAGTATTTTGCACATGTGTGAGTGGGTAATTAAATACCAAGGCAGTGCTTGTAACCGCAGCTGTCAGTGCTCCCCTCCACCAGCACCCCGGTGCTGCAGCCCAGGCAGCTGGCTCAGCCGGGACGCAAAGCAGCCCAGCCGGATGATGTACACCTCTGGAATGCGGATCCCCAGCACTGTGCAGCTCTCACTTCTGCCCAGTGCTTCACAGCACTGCCCAGCTGCACCTTAAACTAGGCGGATTCTGCTTAGAACCAAACTAACTACATCAGTGACCAGTAAGTTGGCTGTGACAGTCTTACCTGAAGTAGAAATACCCTTAATTTTTTAATTAGCTTTTCTTTTTCCTTCTTACAACTGTTGGTGTTTATGCTGTCTGTGAAATGACACAAAATTCCCAGAAGTTTCTTCTTCAACCAAACGCAAATTTCTTCCACCTTAATCAGCATTTTCCTTGTGTATAAATCATGGTTCACACTAAAATTGAATCAAAATACCTTATGACATTCAAAGCCCTGGATGGCAAAAGGAAAATAAATTTACCTTAACCTATCCTTTATCACTCCTGGCAGACTGTCTGCCAGTTCATGTGTCATTATGGATTCTCTAACTGATTTTTTTGGAAAATCACTGACCGATTTTTAGACACCTGTTTTTTTTCACTGTTTCTTTGTAAATAGGTATGCCTGCTCTACACGAAAACATGTTAGCTTGGTTAAAGAGCTTTTTCTCCATTTTTCCACAAATACTGTTCTGTTGAAAATGGAGTCCTAGGGCACTGATGCTGTGTGTGTCTTTGTAAATTGACTCTGCTTTTTGTTGTTGATGTTGTTGTGTGCCCTCCCTCTTTCCTCTGTCTTCTTCATATTTCTATGGCCAGAAGACAAAACTGAGCTGGTTATTGAGATAGTATCATTTATTTGTGTTCTTTAAGCAGGCTGCAGCAGAGCCAGAAGATAATGGGCACCTCATTTATTCAGGCTTTGAATGATCATACTTAATTCTCAGTGACAGCTGTCTTCACCACATTAGCATTGCAAATCAGCTCTGTTTTGTAATGGCCTTCTATTGAACATGATTCAATTATGTGTGGTCCGTAGCAAGGCAGGATACGGTCTTAGTATCTATAGCAATATTTCTGCAAGCTGCTGCTCTTTACACTGCTCACATTTAAGCTGTCTGTTTAGCACAATGCTTTCCTTGAACTGCACTGAACTCTCTTGGTTTTGCAGATAAATAAAGAAGAATGAATATAATTTGTAAAAGCAGTTATCTGGTCAGACATATTACATACCCCATCTTCTTTACACATGCCTGGAATCAGGAAACACTTGTTAAAATAATTGTTATTATACTTAAAACATTTATATTACAAAAGTCATTAAAGTGGATTTAAATGATTATACAGCATTAAATTGTACTAAGTACTAAAGCTCAAAGCTGGCAAGAAAAATTGTAATAAAATACCAAAGAAGTTAAATTTCTTATAGTGTTGTAGTTTTCCAGGAAAAGGGCAACAAGGCTTAACATTTATAAAATTAGATAAAAACCACAAAATTTCAAAAATACAGTTTCAAAAAGTTTCAGAAGTCCTATTTAATTTACTGTGAAATTGCTAAATCCCGTGCACCATGTATTCCAGCCTTTCTGCATCTCTGGCTGGCATGTGCAGATGACATTTCAGACTAAGCTGCTAAAGGCCTGGATTGTATCACTGTAGCTTAGTAGGTTTGTGTATTTGTTATAATACAGAAACCTTTCTGAATTCTGGTTTCCACATGTGAGGCAAGTTCTTCTATTGTGTCAGGCAGCCTCAAAAAGAAAAGCTTCCTCTGCACAGATCCAGCAAATATATGCTTCAGTCTGTGCAAGGCAAAGCACAAACCTTACTCTTTTTTCCAGGATTTCCACCCCTGTGATCCCTGCAACATTTAGCTCTTGAAGAAATCTCATTATACACAGTACAGCTGTCCCCAGCTGCAGGGCTCTCTTAGCGTCCTTCATCTCGGTGCACCTATAGCAGAAATATGTTATTTATTCCACAAACTAGAGTGCTGGGCCATCATTCTGAAGTATTTTATTGAACAACAAGAGGAAAGGTTTTTTAATCATTTACTAACCTTGAATTGTTTAAAGACGCTCTCTAGATGATGATGACAGGGGAGTTACTGGGTGTCCTTTCTGTGGGATTCCCAGTTTGAGGTTGATCCTGGGCTGAAGCCAAAGGCTATAGCTACCTGTCCCAGGTGGGCTGAAAAGTCACAGAATCACAGAATCAC
>NW_010137894.1:0-8146 GCF_000699245.1 Pterocles gutturalis
GTATATATATAATATATGTATTATAAATATTAGAATTTTTGGCATGCTTCACGGTGTCTCTCACATTGGTGCTTTTCTGTACGTACATACCAGTATGTGATAAATGGCTTTTCTTTTAATCATTTGGGATAAGGGAGAGTGAGTTGTTTTATATTTTACAGAATCGTGTTAGTGTCCTGTCAAATCCATCTCAAGTTCAGTTTTGTGGATGGGCTTTTTGTAAATTTTTGTATTTATGCTCTCAATTTCTTATTCTAGTCTTGCTGTCCTCATTAAAATATAGGCACAGACATTATAAGTTGCAGAAAAATGTTGCGAAACTGATTATTGCTATTTCTTTGCTTTATTTTCATTCCTTCTTGTTTCTTTTATCAGTTTGTTGGTTTATCTCATTTAAATCCCAAGCAGATGTGCATTGTTTGCTGCCAGTGGCATAATGTTGCTAGTTTCATGTTTGGCTGCATTTATTTCTACAGACCAAAAAAATCAGATTCCTATCTACATCTGGATCATATGAAGTGGTCTTTGGGACAAGACTATAGAGTCATGTCTTTGAACTCACAGGGAGGCTACTTAGGCTCTACAAAGACCCAAAATTGGTTGAAGTGCATGCTCTCTGAACAACACTTCTGACTTGAGTCAGACTGAAACATTGTGTAAGCATTCATCTTTCCAGGATTAGGTTCTTACGGTATAGAAAGCAGGGCTATATCTCAATGTTGTGTATAAATACTTCTGTTTAAACAGCAATGCTTAATCATTTGTTTGTATTAAAGCCTATTATTTCCTGCACTATCCTCCAACTGTTTGTAATGTTTAAAGGAAAGATGCCTTATTTAAGAGCAAAATCATCTCTCATAAGGTAGTTTTTCTTTCTCTGCATCAATACCTCATAGGTACTAGATATTCCAGATCATTTTCTTTGAATTAAAAAAAAAGACAAAAAAAAGAAAAAAAAGAAAAAAAAAAGACACAAAGAAAAAGCATATCTGCTACAATAATGAAAAGAATTATTATAATGTTCTGGAAGAGATCAACCATCATGCTTGTAAATAAGGCAAAGCCAGGCAACTTCAATCTGAAATGCTTCTTATTTGCTGTTCAGATTTGATTCTGTTTCCCATGTTCATCATTCTTGTATAGAATGAGGTCTAAAGCTGAGAGTGGCAGGAAGATCTGGAAGTTACAAGACCAATTAATAACACTAATTAATTATACACTATTCCTCTATTTTGACTAAAATTTTATAAGATTTCTGTAAGAAGAATATGAAACCAGCAGATAGCCCCAGACTCAAATTACACTATGAATCTGGTTGGTTAAGTATCTGAAGAATGCCAACACAGAGGGCTTTAATGCTTCTGCTATAATGAATGTATAGATTCCCGTAAGTGCTAACCTGCTTTTACAGATTGGGAAAAGTAAGTGCAAATAGATTTACTGTTGACTGAAGTTGTATGATAAGCAAGTTGTAACACTTCAAAACTTTTGTCCAAACTTCCCTCTACTGCAATAATTAAAAAAAAACCCCTAATCTTAATGACAAAAACATGGAGCAGAATCTAGGTGTCTTAAGTACTTTTCTTGAATGCTAAACATTAAAAAACCAAGCAACACAAAATAAACAACCTGCCCACATTAACATGAGATTCATTATTGTAATTCTTTTTGCATGTAAGAATAGATCTTCACAAGTTTCTGAATGGTTAGCCCCAAATGTACTGTGCTGGACATAGTATATTACAATTAATGCTTTTTTTTTTCTTCCCCCTTTATAGCTACAAAGTTTTCTCTTTTTCCTGTTCCCTAACTTACGCTGGAAAGACAATATGTCAAGTGAAGATTTGCAAAAATATACCAGTTAAAAGATCCTTCTTTTTCCTGGTGGACTGGAATGAGAAGTAAGTTTTGGTCTGTGTTTTATACATGTTCGTCTCACAGATTTTACACATTGAATATTAATTTAAAAAAAAAAAAAGACCCATATCTTTATTATGGATCTTCTTCTGAGCAAATTAAACTCCACGGAATTCAGAGAAACTTAGGGAGATGGGAGAAGGGAAAGGAAAAAAAAAGAATGAGATACCCAGAGGAAGAGAAATAGGATTAAGCTAAGTCTAGTATGACAATAGGCTAAACTAAGCTGGTCTGAGAATAGCTTTCATTCACTGGGGGCATCCTGGAACAATACTAGAACCAAAAGGAGATACAACCAAAGGCTGTATTTCTGTTCTCTTTTGAGGACTTCTACCCTTTGGATCGACCTCTAGTAGGTTCACAGTCCAACTCAAGAACCTATTTTAACCTTTCTTTAAGGGTTCTTTTTTCAGAAGGAATAAAGCTGTTGTGGTTGTGGGGGTTTTTTATAGGGAGGATCTGCAGTTTTAAAATGAGGACTTAGTTTGAGACTGGAATTTTAGAGTAAAGGCTACCAACTTTCTTTCACCTGCCTGTCTGCTTTGAGGAAAATAACTCAACTGAAAAGCAAAGCACACACTCAAATAACATTCAGTTAAGGTAACAGGATGACAAAAACCATATTTGCAATAGATGGGAGAGAAGTACACAATTTTTTATTATTTGGCTCTAATATTGTATTATTTCAACTTCCTGAGCATGACATGTTATGTTTACAATGTTTGAAATTTTTGGTATTTTACATTACTGTTTACTGTATTCTAAATCTGAAAGCATCTTGATTACATTGTAATTGAACAAAGGCTACAGGGTCATCTTAAAGGGGTTTTTTAAATTATACTTGAATACAGAGTGTAATTAATAACTTGATTGCCTCTGTCTAAGACAAGCTGGTCAAATGGAAGAAAACCTGTTTAAGTCAAACCTGTTACACATCTGTCTTAATGGTGATTTTGCATAGCTCTCTTGCACAACACTCCTGAATAGATATAGGAAGCTTAGTATGTCTGCTCCATGGTTAAGAAACAAAATGTGTAAGCTTCTGCTAACCATCCAAATTAGCTCTTTTAGGGCCTAACATCTACTTTGGTGCCTCAGTTGAGTCCATAGAGCTCGAGTGTTGAACCCTCAATCTTTTGTATGACTGGAAAGTGACTGTTATCCTTGTGTTTAAAAAAAAAAATGGATCATTACAATTTGGTCTGTAGGAATTTTCACCTTGTCCAAGTTTTGGTTAAGTACATATCTTACGGTACATATGGGCAGATATAATTGAAGTGTAGGGGAAGGATTGTATTGCTTATGAGCATTTTTGGCTTCTAAAAAGTGGCTGATGCATTTCTGGAATGCATCTTACACCACCTGTTTCTAAAGTGAAATATAAGAAGATAGAATAGAAGTAAATTATTTAACCACAACTGGAATAGAAACTCTGCTCTTCTTACAGTGCCATGAAAAGGTAAAGAAATCAGTCTAAAGCTTCAGGGTTTCTATTTAAACCTCTTCCTCTGCAAAATCGGTATTAAATGTCTGCAATTCTATCAAAAAGCTTCTTGGAAAAAGAAGCAATTAAGTATGCAGGCCAAATTCTTTCATAGGTCATAGATGCTTGTAAGAGGCTCTTAACATCAGAAACAAGATCTAGAGTTGTATGAAACTTAATAGTATTAGCTTGCAAGAGCACTTTTTTGCCTTTTATTGTTGATTGAGTTACAAAAATTATTTTCAAACTCCAATTCAAATAAATTCCAAGACACAAACCCAAAAATTTGTATCTGTCTGGCAGGCTTTTCAGTGTTTTCCTCAGCCATCAAAGGTATTCACATATTTTCCACATCAAACCGATTGGCCTGGATTTTGCCACATCAAACCGATTGTCCTGGATTTCTTTAAGGCTCAAAACATGAGGGCAGGTTTATTGGACCTAATGAACTAAGGTTCAGGAGCACAGACTGAGAATCTAGGTAACCAGATATGGCATTATTTTTGTATGTTTTAGCTTGTATCCAGAACTGCATTTGGTGAACAGATGCTATTTTTGAGTCAAAATGCAAATATCAGATGAGTGTTTTGAATCAGCTAAGAGTCTTACAGCTAGGGTTTTCTCTCCCTGTCTTTGAGTCACTAAAATGTTCTGGGTTGGCAGGGCAGATTCTACTCAGAAAATAGATGCTTATAAAGCAGACATTTACTGCCGGACGTAAATACGTTGAGATCATGACAACAGATTCTCTTCTCATTCCAAATCTAACACAGCACTTGACAACATCATCAAATGTTTTTACATGAAAACAGGAACTGACTGCTTTACTGTGTTGTGCTTGCCACAGTATGACTTTGGTATAGTATCAGAATATTAGGTAAGATAGTGATGCCAGAAGATCTTTCCTGTATGAAAATATGCATAGGGAAGGAAATTGTTGTTTTCAATTTATTTTAAATGTGAAATACTTGTCACAGTGCCATAACAAGAAAATGTGTTTTTTGCTATTTGTGCACCAACCGTCTAAGAAAGAATAAACAAACTGCACCAAAATTGACAGCATAATCAGTATATTCAGAATATTTTTAAATACACAGAGAGAAGGACGAGTAGAGGTGCTGCCATGTTGTGACTGAAGGTGCTATGTGCCTAACTGGCATAAGTTAAGACATACTCAGGAACAGGCTGGTTTGGCTTTCCCACAATAAATACATGTGTATAAACACTAATTGATACTTTTTGCAAGAATTCAAGCTGGAGTTGATTAAAAAAAATAGAGTATTTTAATGAAGTTAGTATTACTGCAATTGTTTTTCCATATCATCAAGTGGCACCATTTCCTATCTTAGGAAGCCTGGGTCACTCGAAACTGTAACCAAGCTATGTTCACTCTTAGTTATCTTTTGGCTAAAACATCACCTTTTTGAAACAGAAGGGAATATGTTTGCATAAAGTCTACAGAGGAGACAATTTATTTTTTGTAAAGTTTCTTGCCTTGAGTTACAAAGCTCTATTTTAATTCTAACCTGTATGCTATTTTCAGTTGATCACAGCCATTGAAAATGCATGTGGTAAAAGGTCACCAGGAAGAACTTCTGTTACATTGGGAAGTCAAATATTCTCGGTACCGTTAGGGATCAATCAGGCCAAAAAATAAACCTGACTAGTTCAAAATGTGTCCCAATCTTAGTTATTGACTCAAACAAGGCAAAAAAAATTGAGAGTAGTGTTCTGATGATTAGGAATCTAGGAATAGAGTTTCTATGGAAGATAAGAGTTGCTTTATTTTGTGATGTTCATGTATTTAGTTTGTGTTTTCAAGTGCTTTAAACAGTTACTGTCTGAACTTTAACTTGATAGGTTTTCATGTTTAATCATGTCCCTCTCTTGGTCTTTTATGATATTTAGTCTTTTCCAGGATGTTCTCAGAAAACATGGGAATCATTTAATACCTAAGGAGGTTGCCTTGTTGAGTGTTTCTTCTGTTTGTCCTTTTTCAAGAGTATACTTCTTGCTTTAGAACTTGTGTGTTATCTTTGAAAAGTGTGATTCTCACCTTGGTGCAGAGTTCGAACAAGCTGATACTATCTAGCACATAATGTGTGAAGTCCAAAAGTTGCCCCTTTATTTTCTCATCGGTTTCATTTTTCAGTGGCTGAGATCTCTTAATTATTTTATTTCATTTGTCTTAGCTAGTTGCTCTTAATATATTTATTCCACCATCTCCTCTTTTTCCATCCTCCATAATTTATGTTAAATCTACAGACACGAAATATGGAATTGACATTAAGCCTACCTTTCATAACCTCAGATACTTTCTTGGCATTGGGTTTCCCTCTTGTCCATATTTTGTTTGGGTTGTCTATTTTGTTTATACTCTCTCAGGGAAAAGCCCAGGTTGCCCCAGAGCTCTTCTGTGTTGAGTGCTCTCAAGATATTAGGCCCTTGGCCTTAGAAACCAGCTGTATAACTTTATCTAACATCTGTGAATAGCAGTTTCTCAGTGAGCAGCTTTTCTGTTCTTCTCAACTACTGTTGAAATTGTTCATCGACAGGGTGTCTCATTTCTGTCCACTGTTCCATTCCTTCTTTCTTCTTAGTCATCCATTTTACTTAGCCTCGTGCAGTCAGAAAGGATAATACCAACTGAGTAAGCTTAGACACTCGTTAGTCAATGTTCTTAAAAGCATATTCCCCTTCTCTGTGTATCACGTCACTGGAAGGGAAATTTTACTCCTCTTTGCCCCATACTTTAACTCTTGGGATGTCTAACTCTTGGCAAAGTTTCCAGGTTCTTTTCCTACTGGTGAACATCTGGTAGTAAGATATATATATATATATATCTATGTATGTGTGTGTGTGTGTGTACATGTATGTATAGTGTTCTAGGGAACCTCTGGCAAGCATTTGCTTTCTGCAGTGAGGATATTGTGAATTTTTTCATTGTTCCAAGTTCACAAGGAGTGTTAACATATCTCTGTATTAGAATATGCATGTCTCAATTCTTTATTTTTTCTCTTCACAGCATAAATGACACTTTAAAGTTGTGTAACTCTTTGTCAAACAGTTTTATGTAACATGGGTGGAGTTGTTGGTCTGTAAGTGAAAAAGAGAGAACAAGCTATCTATAGCATGTAAAACAGTTCAATTTCCCAATAATTGTTTCTAAGTAATTATGAGTGAAGAATAGGGCATGAGACAGGGAAAGCAGAGTTGAAAGCTATAAATAGGGATATGTGGGAAGGCAGTTGAGAATTGCTTCTCAATTCTATTAATGTTAATTAGAAAGAGTGGGAAATTGCTGTCTTGCTTTGTTATTCAAAGAGAGAGGTATGCAAATTTGAATAATTTCCAAATGTTTAGGATTGATCATCTGAAATTTTGACACTAATGCTAATTTGGAGTACTTCAGAATTTCAGATGAAAACCATCTACTTTCTTTCAGTGGCTTCTCAGTGCATTCAAGGAAACTTTCCTGAAGCCAATGGAATTTTGACAGATTTGGAACTAGGAGCAAAATCTTATGCTAATTTTGCCTTATACTATTACTTTGTCTTATTTCTGCTACCTATAATCTTTATGTTTTTCAGGCTACTATACTTTTTGAATACCTATTTCTACATTTGCTTACTGCTTAAATATGACTACACCTTTTTAAAAATGCTGGGAGTTGCATTGTTCTGCCAGTCTAGATTGAATATCTGCAAATCAAATAGAATCTGTATTATTTAAATATATCTTCTAGTTTGTTTTCTTAATCTCAAGCTTATACAGATCTTTTATTTTTCTTAATACATATGGTGTCAATGCAGAATAAGTCTTTTAGCTTTTAGCTCCTTATAGTGATTTTGTTTACACAGAAAAATGTAATTAATTTTATTTTCCACTTCAGAAATTTAAGTTTGCACTGAATATATATGGAAAAAAGCTAGAAATGTAGCATCCACCATAAAGATTCTCTCCAGGAAAAAGAAAATATAGACTTCCATGTATCTGGGTAGTTACATGCATGGTTTTTCTATACAGCATGAAAGTATCTTATTTATTAGAATTGTTCCAAGTTATGATTTAAAATCAGTTCATAGAAGTCTATATAAACAAATTGAATGACCAACCGCGTTTGCTAGAGGTCAATACAAAATTGAGATGAATATTGATAGATGTGAATTTTCTCACAGAAAATGTGAATCACTCACTGCTGTTGAGACAAATTCTTCCTTTAAATTGTGGTTGGGAAATACTACACCGCCAAAGCACATCTGAACAAGAGAATGATTATCATACCCTACTCACAGGCAACTGTTTTGTAAGTAGTGTTTTCCTCTGAAGACACAGGACAGCAAGTAACTGTTGGTTTACAATTCACCCTTAGGGGATGATTGTTCTGAAATAGCCTTTCATTGATAAGGTAATTAATTATAAAGCAAAAGTTTAACTAAGCTTTTCTTGCCTTTGTCAGGCTCTAGTGATTACCACAGAAGTGAAGGAGTTTTTATATGACTCTAGTACTATGACACAAGTTAATAGCTGGCAATACTCATCAATGTGCTGAAGGGATCTGTCAGTTGCATTTTCCTTCAGAGTGCAACTCTTGTAATTTATAGCTTGATATAGGTGTTATGTGTTAAGGCACCTAGAAAAATGTAGAAAGAACTCACTTGTGGTAACAATACTCAATTTTTTTAACTTTTATTTTTCTCTTTCCTGATCTTCTTTTAGAATCAACTTTCCTCTACGAATAAAGGC